>NC_134398.1:95208363-95508363 GCF_050003625.1 Haematobia irritans
AAAATAGTCGAGCTATTAACTATTTTTCAATTCAATTTCTATTTATTTCGTAATACAAAACCAATGAACCGATGTACAAATTCGTTATTACAACCTTTACTCTTTGAACACCAATTGTAAACATTACGACTTTTTAGCACAGTAAAGAAAAGTAACAACAAATTTTTTGATTTTCACCTGCGAAACACCAGCGTAGAAAAGTTTATTTCAATAGTCGGATTGTTTGTTCGCTTTCTGCAGTTAATTTTGGTTTTTAAAATAATTAATTCTAAACTAAATTTTACTCAATTGATGCGTGCGTTTGTGTCCAAATTTAACAAGAATACGTAAATTCTCGATAATACTATAGTATATATACAGTTTACCTGTATAATACAGAGTATACACAGAAAAAGGTAAACTGTACTATAGGTAGAATTTAATACCCTGGAGTACTTTTTAACTACACTTCACGAAATTACATCCTCTCATAGAAGAAAAATGAACTAAAATTAACGAACAAAAACCATGACCTTTTAACCATAAAGTAATTCGTTCTTACTATTTTTGCGGGAATCATATGAAAATTTTCTTCTGAATTAGTTCATATTGAACTTATATGTACGGTCAATGAACTATATACCTAAATTTAGTTCATAAAACTTGAGACAAAAACGGAAAATTTCATTGGGCTGTAGAAAATTTGGAAAAAAATAAACAATTTATTTACAAACAAATATTTTTGTGCAATAAAAATAAGTTAAATTTAGCGTTAGTTTAACTACGTAATTTAATTCTTTAATATATGTCCATACTAAACATTTAATGTGCATTATTTCGAAGACCACCTTTTTAATATAAATTAATTAAACATGAATCACCCTGTAGTTAGATGAATTTAATTCTACTTCTTGGAAATATGTGTTAGCTTTTGTTTTTGAAACTATTCTATAAATAGAACACATGCTTGTATGTATTTGTATACAAATACACATAATTATGTATGAATGGTGAACAAAGTCATATTTGGTTAGCAGTACGGATGTTGGCTATGTGGCTCAGTGCATAATACTCGCGTTTTGAAAACTGATGGTACGTGGTTCGATCCTCCGTCCGGGGTGCAGTGTAAATTTTTTTTGAAATTATGAATTCTAATAAATATTTCTAAATTGTTTGTATATTGAGAAGATAAAGTGCAAAATGGGTCATGCAGATACAAAATGTTTCAAATCTTCTTCCCCTCCATACGCGGTGGAAATTACTTTTCTTTTGTTACAAAACTGGTATTGGTTCATTTTTATTTTGGATCATACCAACAGCCAACGATCACATATAATGACTTATTTTCATATAGTGAGACATATTTCATCCAAAAGTACAGTTAAAATTGTATACTCAGACAGTCTTTTTCGTCCATGTATATCTGATATATCGACTGCTTCATTCAAAGTACGCTAAGTCTAAAAAGTGAATTTTACAGGAAGCAAGTTCAAAGTTTTGTTTTTGAAATTTCTCAAACCCCGTATAAGATAGAAATACCCTTGTTTTCGGTCTTAAAATCATATTTATTATAGTTTTTTTAGTATTTACGATCTCAAAATAATGATAATAGAACATGGCTAAAAATTACTTAGACCACTTTAACCGAACAAAGCCTTTTGATCGTTTTACATTGAATATTTTTTAAAACTTTAGTCATAGGCTAATTAATTAAACAATATTAATCATAACTTTTGATAGAAGTGTAGTGCATATGTTTGTAACAACTAAATGTTGGCGAGATAGACACATGGGGTATTGGTCCCTGAGTCGATGTCCCTCTGTCCGTGCGTCTGTCTGTGAACACATTTTTGTAATAAAAGTCCAGGTCGCAATTTTATTCTAATCGACTGACACAAGTTTCTGTTTTGGATCAAAATAGGACACTATTGATCGGTTCAGATTTAAATATAGCTCCCATATATATCTTTCACCCGATATGGACTTAACATATTTATATATAAGCTAGAGTTTTACTTGAAATTTTGCACAAGGAGTACAATTAGCATTATACTCTAGGGTGCTACATTTGATTGAAATCGTTTGAGATTTAGATATAGCTCCCATATTATTGTTTTTCCGAATTGGGTTAATATAGCCAAAATACCCCCATTTCCTTATAAAATCGGCACTGCAAATGTAAAAATGAGTAAAAATCAACTTTTCCTATACCTCTAATACATATCTTTCGATTAATAAATCGTAAATTAAGTTTTTCGAAATTGCATAAAAATGTCTGTAGATTTAAAAAAATTCCAATTGGGAGCATATACCATTGGGTATATAACGCAACTAAGGATTTGAGATGGTATCGAAAATATGGATCCACAAAGTGGTGTGTATAATATAGACTTTACTTACTTGTTATGGACTAACAAAATGCTTTTAGGTTTCTAAATTGAGGCAACTCGCATAAAAGTTGCGACGTTTATATCATCAAATCGGGAAATTTGGCTATATGGGGCAGTACAAAAACATATACCAATGTAAAGTTTTTTCCAATCGACTTAATCGACTTTTATTCCAATATACTAAAAATTTCAGCAGCATAGAACCCTTTTGATTTTGAAAGAAATCGCCTCAATGTATCTCCCACACTCAAAAAAAAAAAGCATGCCCGTTTCTAAAGATTTTGTCTTTACTTTAACAATTTTGGTATTGATTCCGAACCAAAGAACCGGAGCATACAAGTAAAGATACTTTTAAGACACAATTGTCTTTTAAATTTGGGTTTTGTGTACTTGCTTCTAGGAAGCAAATTTTAATTTTTTTTGTTTTTTCCTTCATATGCTATCGAACTCCTTTAAAATTGTTAATAATTGTTACTTGTGCATACCAGATTTTATATAAATCAAAATATCATTGAAATTTGTATAACTTTTCACATATTGTCAGTATACATAAAAATAATTTAATTGTTGAAAAACTTCTACCAAAAGATACCAAAATTTGAATAAACGGTTTCACAAGTTTAAATCAAGATTGGTTTTTTTCAACAAAAATCGAGTTAACGACAACTTTATTTTCCACATTCAGACTCGACTTCCAGTAGAAATTAGGCTATGTTTCAAGTAAAAAACGTCTTTAAAATAAAGTGTTGAAAATCATGTCCTATTTTTGAACGATTTTTTGCTTTGTAGTGAAGATGCAAAAAGACAACAAATTTGAAGACAATTTCATTAATTTTAAAGAATTTTTATGAATTATTAAAGTCAAGTTGACGTTAGCCCTAAAATTTTTTCTTTCATGTTATGATACCCATTTTGAAGTCAAATCACTTAATTATAAGGACAATACGACTTCAAAGAAAAGTTGATCGACTTTTGGACAAGGAAAAAAAACTTTATATTAGAGAAATGTGTCTTCTAAACTAAGCAAAATTTGCATTCGTATTTTAAGGACATGAAACCTTTGACTTCACGACAATATTTTTTCAGTGCATATATCGCCCGATATGCACTTATATGGCCCTAGAATGTAGGTTTTTGTCGTGATTTTCTTTAAATCTTGCACAAGGAGTACAATTGATAGTATGTATCAAATTTGATTGAAATCAGTCCACATTTAGACATAGCTCCAACATATAATTGAAGTGGCCTCATTCAAAGACATATGACTTAGCGGGCGTATGCGAATTCAAAAATTTCCTGCCCTAAATTTAAAGAAAAATGTTTTAAAGCAAAGATTATTTTCTGTTAGTTAAAATTTGGAGCCGAACATGTTTTTCTCGGTGTAAGCTTCATATATTCTTGATTTTTGTCTACTTGGAGATCAAGGCCAAAGATGGGGTATGCCGGTTCATGTTTTGATATAGCCCCCATATAAACCTAAATTGCATGCAATTGGAAATATAGGGGTATTTATGTCCATAAATAGATGGACGAAATATGGTTTATATCGGTCCATGGTTTAGTATAGACCACATATGTATCGATCCCCTGATTTGACTTCCTTGGCTTCCAGACACCTCAATTTGTATCCGATTTGTATGAAATCTGGAGGTATGTTGGACCCTCCAATGGTCAGAATGGTGATGTGCATCGATCCATGTCGTGGTATAGCCCCCATAAAGGACCACCTCCGCATTTAACATATGGGTCTTCCAGAAAACGTAATTTTTAGGACTGTTTAAGAGCTGAAATATAATAATAGGATATCTCAAAGTTGGTTTATATCGAAAAGGGTTTGATATAATCCTGATATTCGGCAGTCTCCCGAATTAACTACTTTAAGGGGGTAGAAGGCGCACGGATCCATAATGTCCTTTGAATAATAAGTTCATGTGAAATGGAATTCGTGCCACATAATATAAAAAGCAATATAAAAACCAATTTATTAAAACAAATCTATTTTGATCATTAAACCCAGTTTTTTTTTAATCCTTAATAATTTTTTCTTAATAAATATTTTTTTTAACTTTAATGTATTTATAAACTTATTGTATTCATGAATTTATCTTCAATCTGGCTTACCATAGCTGAATAAATACGTAAATAAAAGGTCAGTCGAAAATATGGAAAGTTCGCTTTTATCTGATAAAAATTTGGACGCCTTGATATTATTACTTAAATCAAAGAATAAAAGGATTACCACAGGTGTACGAAAATTCACCTAATCCAACCTAATCCCTAAAATGTTTTGCTGAGTAAGATAGTGATATAAAATGGCTTTTCTATTTATTGTTGTCATAATATTTTCTTCACAATGTTGAGATGAACTATAATTGAATTAAAGTAAATTGGTTAAATGGCGCTGTAGATTGTTATTACTTAAAATATTTAAAAAATCCCGAAAATTTCAGGATCCCGGGATTCAATATTTTCAAATTCCGAATCCTGGGATTTTTAAAAATCGATCCCGAATGACAGCATAATAGAAATAAAAATTTTGAATAGAAATAAAAATTTAACAAAATTTTCTATCGAAGTAATTTTTTTCCAAATTTTTAACTATTACACTCAAAAAAAGGTTACTTGGATCCAAAGATTTTGACCTTCCCTTAAGGATTTTGGTATTGATTCCGAGCCAAAGATGCGGCTTCTTTAAAAGAAAGACATTTTTTAGCGACCTATCTGGCTTTAAATCTAGGACCAATAAAATTTAAATTAGAATACAGATCTCACGTACAAACAAACGCCAGTTTAAAAATCCAAATTATAACGGATACTTCAAAGTAAACAATGTTTTCTTAAAACTTTAAATCAAAGATGTTAACCCCCAAAAAAAGTCTTAGTCTATATCTGAATCGTTGTTATCATAAATCTAAAGTTTCAGTTAATTTAAGGACAATTTCTTTAAATCAAAAATGTGTTTCTTTACTTTCAGGAAAATAAACCTTAGTTCGAACTTTAACGGAGGGACGCAAATTTACAAAATTTGTGTCCTAAATTCAATGGAAAAAATTGATAATTAACATTTCATCATTTTAAAGAAATTTAATATCACGTTAAAATTTTGTTCAGTGTACATAATTTAATTTGGAAAAAATGGTCCGCTGGTACGAATTTTGGTCCAATTGTGATAAAATGTTGGTCCAAACTAAAACTTCCTTATGGCAACGCTGTTGAGGGGTCTATAAATAATGTTGAACAGATATGAACCAATGTTTGAGCGGAATTAGAGAGCCAAATGTGAAATATGGGTGTCGGCTTACCTTGGGGATGTTTATAAATATGCACTGACATGGACCAATATTTGCTTGGTTGTTAGAGACCATATACTTACACAATGTGCACAATTTCAACCGAGATGAAATTTTGCTCCATATACGCCATATAGTAACACCACACTCAAAAACAAAGCATGTCCTGTTCCAAAGATTTTGTCTTTATTTTAAAAATTTTGGTATTGATTCCGAGCCAAAGAAACAAGAATACAAGTAAGGATACTTTTAAGACACAAATTTTAATTTTTCGTTTTTTTTTCAACTTTTTTTCTTCATATGCTATCAAAGTCATTTAAAAATGAGTTAACGACAATTTTATTTTCCAAATTCAGACTCGACTTCCAGTAGAAATTATGCTGTATTTCAAGTAAAAACGTCTTTAAAATAAAGTGTTGAAAAACATGTCCTATTTTTAAACGAATTTTTGCTTTGTTGTCAAGTTGACCTTAGCCCAAAAATGTTTTCTTGCATGTTATGATAACAATTTTTAATCAAATCACTTAATTATAAGGACAATACGACTTCATTGAAAAGTTTATCGACTTTTGGACGAGAAAAAATGCTTTATATTAGAGAAATGCGTCTTCCATGCAAAGCAAAATTTGCATTCGTCTTTTAAGGACATGAAATCTTTGGCCTCACGACAATATTTTTTTCAGTGCACATGTACAACTTCAACCGGATCAGAAGAAATTTGAACCTCCAGAAAGCTCCGGAAAAAACTGTTCGGAATAGAAATGTAGTCGAAAAACGAAAAAATCGGTGATTTCGGTCATTTTTTCAATATTTCTGCGAATTTGAGAATGAAGATGAAAATTTTCCGAACTAATGTATTCAGCATATTTGTTGGCCGTGTCAAGAGCTACAACTTTGCTAAACACATCAAAAACGAATTCACAGCATTTTTGGAGATATGGCCATCCAAAAATTGCAAAAAAGTGCCCAAAGAATTTGGCGACTTAATTTTAGAGGCTCATAAACGACGAACGGCAACCAATCTAGAAAAATCCAGAAATTACTTTTCTGCTCTCATCGAGTACTTTCGGCTGGTATAAGTGAATTTTTGAAAGTAGAATTTTGCGTCACAGTGTTATACAGAATCACACGAGTACTCATCTAGACTGACTTTTCTCCCATTTTGATCAAAGGGCTTTCTTATTGTCTTATACGGTTTTACTCGATTATTGTTACTGAAAACTAGACCCAAAAAAATCCACCATCAAAGAAAACGTACACTGAAAAAAATATTGTCGTGAGGTCAAAGATTTCATGTCTTTAAAATACGAATGCAAATTTAGCTTAGCATAGAAGAAGCATTTCTCGAATATAAAGTTTTTTTCCTTGTCTAAAAGTTGATAAACTTTTCAATGAAGTCGTATTGTCCTTACAATTGACTTGACTTAAAAATGGCTATCATAACATGAAAGAAAAAATTTTAGGGCTAATGTCAACTTGACTTAAATAATTCATAAAAATTCTTTAAAATTAATGAAATTGTCTTCAAATTTGTTGTCTTTTTGCATCTTCACTACAAAGCAAAAAATCGTTCAAAAATAGGACATGATTTTCAACACTTTATTTTAAAGACGTTTTTTACTTGAAACATAGCCTAATTTCTACTGGAAGTCGAGTCTGAATGTGGAAAATAAAGTTGTCGTTAACTCGATTTTAAAGGACTTCGATAGCATATGAAGGAAAAAACAAAAAAAAATAAAATTTGCTTCCTAGAAGCAAGTACACACAACCCAAATTTAAAAGACAATTGTGTCTTAAAAGTATCCTTATTTGTATTCTCCGCTTCTTTGGCACGGAATCAATGCCAACATTTTTAAAGTAAAGACAAAATCTTTGGAACCGGGCATGCTTTTTTTCAGTGTAGGTCTATATTAGAAAAGTTTAACTAGAATATTTTAGAAACTGCACCATTATACAACTTTTGCCAAATTGAAGATAATTTAATATAAATAAAACATTTTTTCTGTTGTTCATTAAAGTTTCATTTGGAAAACAATTGGAATTAAAGATTTGAAATACATATGTCTTTAGCGCTATATGATGTTCTAGAGAAGCCAACTTAAGTAAAATTTAATCATTTTTTAAACTTATGAAAATTATTATGATAATATGAACTATTTTCATATTTAGTAAAATTGTGTACATCATTTGTATAAAACTTTTTTGTTCTCATTTTTAGTTCACGTCTAAAAGTAAGCAAAAAATAATTAAAACATTTTCTCACATTCGGCAATAAATATTGAACTAAAATAAACTGATTTTCCTGAACTAAAATTTAATTAAACCGGCTATAGGAAATTCCGTTGTATTTTTTCTGGGCGTACGCAAACATAACTACCCAGCAAAAAGGCTTCTAAAATTTTACATGAGCTTGTCATAGAATGGAAGTACTATTTTGCGCTGCTGTTGAAGTTGTACTCTGGTAGTTCATTTGAATGAAGAAATAAAAAAATTGTCTAATTTTTACAATTTGAAAAAAGTTTTCCAACCCCACCGAGGGTCGAACCTGGATCTGGTGCTCCTTAACAGAAAGCCTTAACATACTAAGCCACAAAAAACATCGAACACTTATAACCGAAACGTCAACTCAAATGCTTGTAGTACGAACATACTACAAGCATTTGAGTTGACGTTTCGTTTACGGCATCAAAGCATAATATTATAACTACTTCTCCAGTAGTTCTTTATTATTATGAACAAATATACGGTTCTTAGGTAAATTCTGCAAAATCGGCAGAAACATTTGTTTGGGAACTACATCTAAGTATAAATCAACGATATTTTGAAGGTTTGGTTGATAGCACAAAAGATTGCTGTTTACCAAATTTGCGATCAGTTAATAAAAAAGGGAGCTATATGTAAATCTGAACCGATTTCAATGAAATTTTGACCACTTGAAAAGTATTTTTGAGGTAAAATTCGCGACGATCGGTTAGAAAATAAGCGTTTGTTGAAATCGGGCAATACATATATATGTAAAAAATAAATAGCAATCAATAGAGCAAAGAAAACACCATGTACCGAATTTAATCAAAATCGATTAAAAATTGCAGCCGGAATCCTGCAACATGACGGACGGATATCAACTACTAGATCGACTCAGGAGGTGATTCTGAGTCGATCGGATATATTTTCAATATCTCTGGCAGGACAGATCAAAATTATTAAACCCTGACCACTATGTGGGCTAAGGCATAAAAATTAAAGAAAGCAGGTTCAATTCTCATGTTATTACACTACAAAAAAAAAATGTCATGTACACTTGATGAAAATTTTTTAATTTTTAAAAAAATGTACGACCACGAAGAGAAAAAATCTTTTTAAGTGGCTTATACTTTTCTGGCGGAAAAGGTCGATTCTAAAATACGATTTTTTTTAAAACTTTGATTTTCGCATTGATGTTTTTTGAACCACTTAACTTTTCACAGATCTAATTACACACGATTATTTGTCATCTTATTACAACAACGATATAATCGGACATTTTTAACTCGAGATAAGTGAAAAAAGAGCGAAATTTTAAAAATAACGGGATATCTGAAAAACTGTTCCATAAAAATTGTTTAAACCTTTTTTTCGAATTCAGCAGCTCAAAATACATAAGTTGATGAAAAAATGATTCTTAATTCCAAAAATCCTAAATCCTCAAAACAAGTCTTAGCCTATATTTGAAGCGTTTTTATCTTAAATCTAAAGATTCAACATTTCAGTTAATTTAAGGACGATTTCTTTAACCCTGGACAGTTATCCTTTTTTTGTACATTAACGTCATTCTTCGTCATTTTGACTGCGGCTCATTTCAAGACGCTATAATTTTCATCATGATCGAAAAAGTGAACCAAACTTGAATTTATTTTCTTATTCAATTCGGTTTTAATTAGTATAAAACAAAAATTCATAAACCGTCGAATTAGTATAACTTAAATTTACCATTTCCCAATAGACTAAAATGCTTTCTAAATCGAAAATTAAATTACGCGTCGTCATTTTGACGAAGGATGACTGTCTGGGTTAAATCAAAAATGTGTTTCTTTACTTTAAGGAAAATTTTGCCTTAGTTTAAAGACGTGTAACTTTAACGAAGGGACGCAAATTTTCAAAATGTGTGTCCTAAATTTAGTGAAAAAAAAATTTTTGAAGCAAAGATTATAAACTTTCTCTTAATAAAAATTTCATTATTTAAAAAAGAAAAATTTACCCCTAATATTATATAAATTGCGTGGGTTCATTGTATATCCATACCACACTTTTAATGTGCATTATTTCGAAGCCCACTTTTAATATAAATTAAATAAGCATGAATCACCCTGTAGTTGATGAATTTAAACTTCTTGGAAATGTGTGTTAGTTTTTGCCTTTGAAACTATTCTATAAATAGAACACATGATTGTATGTATGTATTGTATGCTTTTCTCCCATTTTGAGCAAAGGGCTTTCTTATTGTCTTACACGATCTTACTCGATGATTGTTACTGAAAACTACACCCAGAAAAAAGTAAACCCACCATGAAAGAAACTTTAGATTTATATTAAACGACTCAGGAGGATATTCTGAGTCGGTATATATTTTCAAAATCTCTGGTAGGACAGATCAAAGTTATTATACCACAATGTGCTTCAAGGTATAAAAATTACAGAACGCAGTTTCAATTCTTGGCGAAATTTATATTAGATAGATTATCGAAAGATTGTTTTTGGATTTGTATTTACCAAAAATATTGATTTTAGACCCCATAAAGTATATACCGATCGACTCAGAATCACCTCCTGAATCGATCTAGCCCTTGGTGTCCTTGGTTTGGAAGAAATCGGATCAAGTTTAGATATAGCCCCCATATGTATATGTACTAAGGCTGTCGTTCGGGATCGATTTTTATAAATCCCGGGATTCGGGATTTCAAAATATAGAATCCCGGGATCCCGGGATTTTCCGAGATTTTTTTCGAGATCCCGAAATTTTCGGAATTTTTTAAATATTTTAAGTAATAACCATATAAAGCGCCTAAAATAGTTGTACATTAAATCAATTTAGTTTAATTCAATTTTATAAACAAAAGAACGTAAGAGAAAATTAGTCCAACTCAACAATTGAACAAAAGAAAAACAAAACATCACAAAAATAGATTGAAACCCGATTTCATATCAATATCTTACTCAGCAAAAAATTTTAAGGATTTTGATTACACTGAAAAAAAAGCATGCCCGGTTCCAAAGATTTTGTCTTTACTTTAAAGATTTTGGTATTGATTCCGAGCCAAAGAAGCGGAGAATACAAGTAAGGATACTTTTAAGACACAATTCTCTTTTAAATTTGGGTTTTGAGTACTTGCTTCTAGGAAGCACATTTTAAGTTTTCGCTTTTTTAGCTTTTTTTCTTCATATGCTATGAAAGTCCTTTAAAAACGAGTTAACGACAACTTTATTTTCCAAATTCAGACTCGACTTCCAGTAGAAATTATGCTATTTTTCAAGTAAAAACGTCTTTAAAATAAAGTATTGAAAAACATGTCCTATTTTTGAACGATTTTTTGCTTTGCAATTAAGATGCAAAAAGACAACAAATTTAAAGACAATTTCATTAAATTTAAAGATTTTTTCTGAATTATTAAAGTCAAGTTGACCTTAGCCCAAACATTTTTTCTTTCATATTACGATACCCATTTTTAAGTGAAATCACTTAATTATAAGGACAATACAACTTCATTGAAAAGTTTATCGACTTTTGGACAAGGAAAAAAACTTTATATTAGAGAAATGCGTCTTCTATGATAAGCAAAATTTGCATTCGTATTTTAAAGACATGACATCTTTGACCTCACGACAATATTTTTTTCAGTGTAGATTAGGTATATTTTAGGACACTTGTGTTAATCATTTTGTAGTTCATCGGTTTTAGTAACTTCTTAAAAATACAGTAGAATTCGGTTATAGCGACCGCCAAGGGACCGAAATTATACGTCGTTATAACCGAACGTCGTTGTATCCTAATAAGTGTACACAATATTTTTAAGTTACTTTCAATAATTTCAACTGAACTATATAAACTCTCTGATATATCAGAACCCCAAATCGTAAATACTGTTTTAATGTGTGCACCGCACTCACGGTTTCTGTCCTAGTTGGAATTTTGATTGGCACATCTTTGTCATCTGGTTCATTATCGCTGTGAGTTTCATCATTTTCTTTTGTGTTCTCCACTATTTCTCTCAATGAAGGCTCTTCTGATGTCACGACGTTGTCATCGACATTTACGAACTCATCCCAGTCCTGGTTTGAACTCGAACTCATCCCAAACTGGTTTGAATATTTCTTCTTTGTCATTTGCACCTCAGTTTGGGATAGTCGAAACCAAATTCTGTGATTCCCCGAATGTATATGTTTCTTTATTTAGTATTGGCTGATGACACAAAAATGGAATGAAAAAAATAAAAATTGGTACAAAGAACTTACATCGTCGTTATAACCGAATGTCCATTCCAAAGCAGACGTGCAAATTGGTCGTTAAAAGCAGATGGTCGCTAAAACTGGAGTCGTTCTAAGCGAATGCTTGTGCATGTACAAACTATTAAGAACCAAACTTGCTTTGAAAATCCGTCGTTATAAACGGATGGTCGTTATAACCGAGGTCGCTATAAATGAATTCTACTGTATCAAGGTATCCAAATTTTTGTTAGATAAACGCGATCTTGTTATATTGTCGACGGACCTTTTATAATTGCTTTTTATTTTATTTGGCAGGAATTTCATTTCACATAAGCTCATTGTTCAAAGGAGGATCGTATCGTTTACTTCGATTTTTGATGAAATTGCGTTTTTTATAGTAAACCTCAAGTAAAATAAATTCTTACTCAAGGTGTACCATAAATGTTTATTAACTCAATATATCGGTTATGAAATCTAGGGGCCGTTTGCACTGAATGAAGATTCCAATTTATTAATAAATAATGCTAAAAAGTCACAAATTTAACAAATTGCAATTACTTTTTCGGGATCCCGAAAAATCCCGGGATTGAAAATAAAAAATCCCGGGATTCGGGATTAATCCCGTCCCGAAAATCCCGGGATTTCGGGACGGGATTTATCCCGGGTGACAGCCCTAATATGTACCGCCGATTACGACAAACGGGATCACGTTGCGCTTTATTACTTACCGATCGTTGTCAAATTTAGCACAAATTAATATTTTATAACTTTTCAAGTCTGTAAAATTTCATCGAAATCGGTTCAGATTAAGATATAGCTCTCATATGTATGTATCGCCCGATTTTCCGAAATTTGGCCATAAAGCCCTGATTTATTGAAATTTAACAAACTTAAAGGCTTTATTTCACTTAAAATTATTTTAATTGTAGACTCAAAAAAAGTTTACTTGGATCCAAAGATTTTGACTTTTCCTTAAGGATTTTGGTATTGATTCCGAGCCAAAGATGCGGCTTCTTTAAAATAAAGACCATTTTGACGGACCACCCTGACTTTAAATCTAGGATCAATAAAATTAAAATTGGATACAGATCTCATTCATCGAATTGTTATCCTCTTTTTGCGATATATTAATAAAGGTATTTTTTTCTTTATTTTAAGGAAAATTTGCCTTACTTCAAAGACCTACAACTTCAGCAGAGAGACGCAAATTTTCAAGATTTGTGTCCTAAATTTAATGAAACAAATTTTTAAAGCAAGGATTGAAAACTTTCATTTAATTAAATGTCATTATTTCAAAAAATTTTGTCCTTATGTTAACATTGGGTAAATTTCGATTCCTTAAATTTAAGTTGCATAGTCTTCCATATTAGGTCAATATTTTTTCAGTGTATTCATTTTAATTCTATTGTATTCATTGTAATTCTACTTCTGTGAGACTGTAACAATATCTAAGCCATATGAGCTCTGTTTGCGTACTCGATACATTTTGATTACTATCACAAATTTTTACTGGAAGTCCGCCGTTTACATTTCCCAGTAAAAACTTGCTATTATCAGCTGGTTAGTCATCAAAAAATCCAATGTGCGATTTATTGCACAATTTCACATAGAAGTGCATTAGAAAATATCAATATATTTCGTTTAAATTGGTTTAAAACCGCTGAATTAATGATAAATTCGTGAACGTATCCACTTCTTCTAATTGTACCCAAGAGAATAAAACCCATTCTTACTATCTTGTAAGTTTATACTGAATAACTTTTATTGGAAGTACCTATTGTTGTCCAATTTTGGTAAATGTAAATCCACTCCATTAATAAATAACAGATTTGTTTATCGCGCGTTTAAAAATGTTTTGATCCTATGAATACGATTTTATTTATTGTAGTTTTTGATGTTATAAAAATAATACCAGATTCAAAACTTTATTTCCTTAATAACTTCTTATATACACTGAAAAAAAGCATGTCCGGCTCCAAAGATTTTGCACACTAATGATTTTGATATTGATTCCGAGTCAAATTTGAATTTATTCCTTTTTTTCTTCATCAATGAAATTAAATAATGTGAACGTATGGTGTCATTTTTACGTTGTTAGATTGACCCCATCTGTTCTCAGTTTGACAACACATGTATGTTGATTCACTTTCATGAACGGATCGTTTCGAAATGACCACGCCGTTCATGACTTTTTCTATGGGTGTAAGTGGTTTCACTGCAATGTGGAACGCCATTCGGACTCGGCTTTTGTCACTGAGCTTAACATAGAATCTGGCAGCACTCAGTGATAAGAGGGAAGTTCTAAGTTAGTCTAATGAGCTGATATATCGATATGTATCGACCTAACCTAACTCTGTAGGTGTAAAACCAAGTATAGCTCCTAATACTATACTTGGTTCAGATTGTGATGAAATTACAATAAACAAGTACTCCTTAATTTTCATAATGTTACCCCACAAATGCTTATGTTTACTAATTCAGTAGGTGTGGTTTAGGGTATGATATATTCGGCCCCGCTCGACTTTCTACTTTACTCACTTGTTGTTTTATTATTTTCGGTATTTATCTTTGTATAGCTATGTTTTTTCCATTTAACGTCTACAAAAAAATGATAATGCACGCAATTTTCAAAACGTTCCAAAAATAACATCGATTGAAGTAAAAAATTAAACGGCGGTGATAAAATTTTTATTATTTTTTACATGTTTATTGATTTCCTATTATTTTGTGAGATTTAATTAAATCGAAGACTGACGATGTTAGTCGAAATATTGGAAAAATAAATTTTATAATTAACCAAAACTATATTATTTTTTAAAGAATCTTAAGCCGAAATTAGAAGTAAATAAACAAAACTATATAATTTTATTCTGCTTTTACTTATTCAGTTATGATTTTAGCTAAGCTAAGCTCGAACTTAGGAAGTCAGAAAATCCCGCATTTGGCTTTCTTATATGCGTTTTATTTCTTATAGCCAATTATTGCATATAAGAAAAAAAGTTTCTTATATTCATATTAGTGCAGTCACCCGGGGAATTTTATTTTGAATCCAAATTGACAAATTGAGTTAAAAAACATTTATGGTACACCTTGAGTAAGAATTTATTATACGAGAGGTATATTAAATAGGGATAGGATAGCGATATAAAATGCATTTTATTTTATTAATTTTGTCATAATATTGTTGTGTTTCTTTTCTTCACAATATTGAGTTGGACAAAGTTTTTCTTAAGTATGATAGCAATTTAAAAAGCAATTTAATTTACTGTTATCTTCTTTTGTTTTTGTTAATAAAATTTAATTAAACAAAATTGGTTTAATGTACAGCAATTTTTTGGCGCTGTAGATTGTTATTACTTCAAGTGTAATCCCGAGATTTTTAGAAATGACAGCCCTAATTCATATACATTTATAAAAGAAATACAATTTTGACAAAACTTTCTATAGTAATAAAATTTTGATAAAACTTTCTATAGAAATAAAATATTGACAGAATTTCTTATAGAAATAAAACATGGACAAAATTTCATTTAGAAATAAAACTTGAAAAAAAAAATTTTATAGAAATAAAATTTTGACAAAATTTTCTATATAAATAACATTTCGACAAAATTTTCTATAGAACTAAAATTTTGACAAAACTTTTTGTCGAAATAAAATTTTGACAAAACTTTCCATAGTAATAAAATTTTGACAACATTTTCTATAGAAATAAAATTTTGACAACATTTTCTATAGAAATAAAATTTTGACAAAATTTTCTATAGAAATACAATTTTCACAAAATTTTCTATAGAAATACAATTTTGACAAAACTTTCTATAGTAATAACATTTTTACAAATTTTTCTATAGTAATAAAATTTTGACAAAATTTTCTATAGAAATAAAGTTTTGGTAGATTATTTTTATCGATATGGACCAATTTTTGTGTGATTGGCCATCGGCTATATATAACTAAAGACCGATAAGGACCAATTTTTGCATGGCTGTTAGCGGCCATATACTAACACAATGTACCAAACCTGGGGATCGATCTATATGGGGGTTATATGTAATTATGGACCGGATGTATTTTGATCCTTCAAGAGATTCTGGAGGTCCAATCTGAGGATCGGTTTATAGGGGGCTATATATAATTTTAGAGCGATATGAACCAATTTGTGCATGGTTGTTACAGACCATATACTAACACAATGTGCCAAATTTCAAACGAATCTGATGAATTTTGCTCCTTCAAGAGGCTCCGAAGGTCAAATCTGGGGTACCAAATTTCAAACGAATCTGATGAATTCTGTTCCTCCAAGAGGCTCCGAAGGTCAAATCTGGGGATCGGTTTATATGGGGGCTATACATAATTATGGACCGATATGGACCAATTTTTGCATGGTTTTTAGAGACCATATACTAACACCAAGTACCAAATTCCAAAAGGATGGGACGATGTTTGCTCCTCCTAGAGGCTCCGGAGATCAAATCTGGGGATCGGTTTATATGGGGGCTATACGTAAAAGTGGTCCTATATGGCCATTTTCAATACCATGCGACCTACATCAATAGTAACTACTTGTGCCAAGTTTCAAGACGATAGCTTGTTTCGTTCGGAAGTTAGCGTGATTTTAACAGACGGACATGCTAAGATCGACTCAGAATTTCATCACGACCCAGAATATATATACTTTATGGGGTCTTAGAGCAATATTTCGATGTGTTAATATATCCGTCTCCTATGGTGGAGGGTATAAAAATGGGGAAATAAATTTCTTTTTTTCGTAAATTTCTTCAAAGTAATCATATTATGCACACTATTTTACATGTTTTAATTTTTACAATAAATTTAAATTACAAAATAATCTTTTATTTATCTAAAATTATATTCTACGCCATGGCTTGAACCCGAGTATTCTATTTTACACGTATTAACATTCGCCTTAACACACTGCACCATCTACAGAGTTAGCGCAATAGCGTCTAACGATTGAAATAATCGTAATATTATGATACATCCAGTATTAAATTTTACCGCCATCTGAAAATACAATTAATTTATTATGAAGCACCCTGTATTCAATATTTTAATGATAGAATGCCACATGTACGCAACAGTAGTTTAGTATTACCAGTGCAGTGAACTCAGGCAAACTACAAAATTGTCAATGTGGTAACACTGTCATGCACATTCAAATGGAAATGTGGAATTTTTGTCTGTTTTATTTCGTAATTTTCTCAATAATCCTTGTTTGAAATGCAAAAATGTTAACATACAAGTGAAGAGCTTGTAAAAATGTACCTAAAAACAACAATTGGTATTAAAAACTCAAAATGGCCCAAAATGCTAAATGTCGCCAAAGTATGCGGTACATATACGAAAATTATGGAACCTGGTGCCAAAGTATGCAAATGTCGCGGAACTATACATTAAATGTAAAAAATGGCGTCAAAGTATACGCACCACATACATATATATATATATATATATATATATATATATATATATATATATATATATATATATATATATATATATATATATATATATATATATATATATATATATATATATATATATGTATATATATATATATATATATATATATATATATATATATATATATATATATATATATATATATATATATATATAGTGAACTTGAATTTTTTACAAGGCCCTCGTATGTTTTTCCTGAACTCTCGTACCGACCCACGTAGTTGTTTACAACATTCGAAATGTATCAAAACAACATACCGTTTGTTTGTAGCAACAATGTACCCAGTAAGCTGATCTATTACTGCCAATGCAAGTGAACAGCAAAACGACGTAGCAACAAACATCACAGCGACCCAATGTTGTTTATCAGTGCAAACGAAGATCAAAACAACATACCGTTGCAGGACACCAACAACGATGCTGGGAGTCAAAGTTCTTTACAACTTTTGCATCAAAACACCCAACAAGGGACAATGCAAGTAAACAAGTGAGCAGCCCGGTATAAAAGGATGGGGAAACTATGAAAGGGGGACAGTCAGTGAAGATAATTTGACAGCGAAACATCGGCAAGTGAGTCTGAGGAGTGAACAAGGAACATAGCCAAGTTTAAGCCTAGGTGAGTAGAGTGAATACTATAAGTGCCAGTGATAGTGACAACCGTGACTATCTTCCGTTGGTTATCTCGACTCGCCGTGCACCCTACATGGATTCGCTCCGGTAGGCAACATACATTTTCAGTTAGATAGCGACTCGCCGTGCACCCTACATGGATTCGCTCCGGTAGGCAACCCTACATGGATTCGCTCCGGTAGGCAACGTACATTTTCAGTTAGACACAGGCTCGCCGTGCACCCTACATGGATTCGCTCCGGTAGGCAACGTACATTTTCAGTTAGACACCGACTCGCCGTGCACCCTACATGGATTCGCTCCGGTAGGCAACGTACATTTTCAGTTAGACACCGACTCGCCGTGCACCCTACATGGATTCGCTCCGGTAGGCAACGTACATTTTCAGTTAGACACCGACCCGCCGTGCACCCTACATAGATACGCTCTGGTAGGCAACATAATACTTTTCGTTTCAAACACCGACCCGCCGTGCACCCTACATGGATACGCTCTGGTAAGCAACATAACATTGTTCATTTCAAACACCGACGCGTCGAGCACCCTACATAGATACGCTCTGGTAGGCATCATAATATTTTTCATTCCATACACCGACCCTCCGTGCACCCTACATGGATACGCTCCGGTAGGCTTCATAACATTTTCATTGCATACACCGACTCATCGATTACCCTACGCGGAACCACGTCAGTAGGCAACTTAGGGTTACCTTCGCGTCGCTAGTTCGCTGTACTCTTTCACGCTCTACGCGGACATATCAGGCAGCCACCCTCAGACGACACGACCTGTTGCCCCAACACTGACGACGGACTGAAGCCGCACCAACCACCTATACTACGAGCCAGAAGCCGAATCGTTTCCCAGACCACTCGCAGCAGCTAAGCCAGCTATGCCTGACACAACGATCACGACCGCCTAGCCAAGGGCATCACCGGTGGCGCAGTGCTGCTCCAGATCACGACCACGACGCCGCCTCGCCAACCTATAACCTAGAGTTAACCAAATTGGATTGTAACTGAATGCTACTGAACTCCTCAATAAAGAATATAAAGAAACGAAATCCACATATTTTTATTTACTCGGGTCTAGCGAATATAAATTGTCTGTGACGAACCCTGTCCCCGCGAGTATACCCCAACCTGTCGTTACAGGTTATAGTATGGAAGGAGTTTCTTACACTGTTCCACAAATTTACGATATCTTCTCCATCAATATTATATAGTTCTGAATTAAGGTGATCTTTCATGGACTGTTTAGTGGAAGGATCGTTTAGTTTTGGAATGCTAACTCTTCGCTTTGGTGTTTTCTTTCGGATAGTAGATACAAAGGTATGTGAACAGAGGCACTCCCCAAGGAGGAGTTCTATCACCTCTTCTTTGGAATGTTGCTATAAACAACCTTCTGGTTTCCCTAGAAAAAGAAAGGATAAAAGTGGTGGCATACGCAGATGATGTGGCGCTAGCAGTCAGGGGAAAATTCCCATCCACAATCAGAGATATTATACAGAGAGCTCTCCGGATGACTGAGAAATGGGCGAATGATAATGGTCTTGGTGTAAATCCAGCAAAGACAGAACTAGTCATGTACTGCAAAGATCGCAAAACTCCCACGGTTAGGCCCATTTCCTTAGGGGGTACTGAAATTCTCTCTTTGGTGAGTGTGCAAAATACCTTGGCGTTATTTTGGACAGGAAGCTGAACTTTAAGCTTAATATTGAAGAAAGGGCGAGAAAAGCAACGGTAGCTTTGTACTCGTGCAAAAAGGCAATACGAAAAAAGTGGGACTAAAACCAAAAATTGTGCATTGGCTATACACGGCAGTAGTTAGACCTATAATGCTATATGGTGTTGTAGTCTGGTGGCCGGCACTTCAGAAACCGACTTGTTTAGATAAAGTTCAGCGTATGGCGAGCTTATGTATCTCAGGCGCATTTAGTAAGACAGGGACAGATTCCCTTAATGTCATGCTACACCTATTGCCTTTAGACATTTTGGCCAAACAGTCAGCTGCAACAACGGCTGTGCGGTTGCGCGAGCTATCGCCGTGGTCGGAAAAAAGTTACGGTCACAATTCGGTCCTCAAAATAATGCCAGATGTGCCTAACGTAGTGGATTACCCTGGCAAAACCACTTTTCGACAAAAAGTTTGAAACTATAATTCCCAACAGTGAGGCGTGGTGTACATAAACCCCGGGGAATAAAAGATATATAGATTTCTATACTGATGGCTCCAAATTGAATGGACAAGTGGTGTTCGGAGTATATTCTAAAGATCTGGAAATTCGAATAGCGAAAAGATTACCTAATCACTGTAGTGTTTTTCAGGCTGAAATATTGGCAATAAGAGAGGTGGTGAATTGGCTGAGAAGTAAAGTTCCAACAAATATTGGCATTAATATATACTCAGACGGTCAACCTGCAATAAAATCCTTGGACTCTGTGTTCCTTAACTCGAAAACGGCCATAGACTGCCGCAAATCTCTCAACGAGATGGCTGACCAGTACAATATTCACCTAATATGGGTGCCTGACCATAGGAACATACCGGGGAACTGCGAAGCAGATGAGTTAGCAAGGCTAGGAACTACCTTACATATTCCAGGGGAACTAGAATCTGTTGGTATGCCTCTGGCCACCTGCAAGCTCTTACTGCGTGAGAAGGCTGTTATGATGGCCAATATTCGATGGGAGAATTGCAAGGATTGTAACGATACCAAGCAAATATGGCCCCATTTAAACTTAAACCACACTCTAGATATGCTAGTGTTCTCAAGGCGTCAGATAGCACTCCTGATATCTGCTCTAACGGGTCGCTGCCTGATAGGCGAATTTGCAAAAACTATAGGTGCGAAGTATAATGACTATTGTATAAGCTGTCATGATGTGGAGGAAAAGGAATCAATTAAACACCTCTTGTGTGAGTGTCCTGCTTTTTTTGTGTGGGGTAAGCGAATTTTAGGAGCATATAGCTTTAGATTACTGGCGGACCTGGAAAACGTTAACTTAAGCAGTTTGTTAATGTTTTTTGGAGCAATCTGGTTGGTTCAACAAAAGTTAATAATAGAGAGGTTCAGTGGTTAAGATTAGAAGTGCCCATATGTAATAGGTACTTTTAGTTAAATGTGGTATCACAATGGACTGAATAGTCTAAGTGAGCCTGAAATTTAATCGGGCTGCCACTTTAACCTAACCTACTATAATAGCGACACCCCTTCTGTGAATTCGCTCTTTGTTTCCGGAATGATACATTTTTACGTTCTGGGAGATAAATTCTGCATCTTCTGTCCACCACGATGATTTCAAGATGTAGTCTTTCCATTTCGCTTATGGTATTGTCCAGTTTTGCAAGTTCATAAAAACTTCTCACATTCCAAGTTTCTACCCTAAGTTTGGTTTTGGTTTTACCTCCGGGGATTCTTAGCACCCTCCGATTGCCAGAGACTGAAGGCCGTAGGTTATTTTATGTATTCATTGTAATTGTATGATTTTACTTGGCATTATACTTCACTGGTTTGCCGAGGCCTTCTGAAGGGTTTAGAGTCTGTGTAGCCTAGAATTCAGACGCTGTTTTCCTCCTGGAATTCAGACGCTGTTTGCAGCCGCCAATCTTAGATCAGACGTTGAGGTTTTCCTTTGTTTTTTTTTTGTTTTGGTTCACCGCGCATATTTTATTTCTGCGATACCCACCATATCTGATGAGCGTTCCCCTATCCACCACCTTGGGAGTCGTTCGATGGGAGAGAAAAAAAAATAACTCCGCACGAAAAAATTTCCTATACAAATACAAATTTGTTAAAAAATATTAAACCGATTTTTCGAAAAAAAAATCCCCACAAAAATCCCCAAATTGGGACTTCCGAAACGATCGTCTATCCAACCATTTCGTAGTCTAATGCACGAAGAAAAAAGTGCCTTCGGAACTAAAGGAAAAAATGTTCATCAATTTAGTTTAGCCAATTTATTTCCATTAAGTTAAATTTTTGTTTAAAATAAGAAAAATTTACTTGCTTCAGTAAAAAATCCTAAACTTAAAGTAGTTAGGAATAGTTCATTAATTAGAATAAGGCATGGAATTTTACTAATACTATTTTCTTCGCTGGGTATAAGAATTTACTACTGAACAAGAAAATTTTATTCACTGACAACAAAGCATTCGTAAAATAAAATATGAACTAAAACCAAGTTTCCTCAAATTTACTAAAATTTCTTACAAAATGATAATTCTGACTTCCTTTATTATAGAAAGCTTATCATACATACGAATAACACTTGGCATAGAAAAATATTTTAGTTCATTCGTACTAAGAAGTATTCAATCCTTTCAAAACTTAAGGAAACATACTTGTTAGAATATAGGACATTATCCTATATCTCTTTTGTCTACCTGTAATCGATACCTGTCATCGATATGTTTGCGCGTGGGTTGTTTTTTAGTTGGATTCCCGTTTTTTTGGGATACGGAGGGATTGTTAAAAAATAACATAGTAAAATAATATAATAAATAACAAATAAAATATATAAAATATTTGTTATTTTAAATTAGTGAGAAAAAATATGTTCGTGATGGTGTATAAAGAAAGAAAACAGAATAAAAACCCCTTCATTCGTCTTCATTTTGGAATCTTCAATTAACAGGTAACATTCAGTGACGCTAACCTTTTGTGAAAAATTTGGTTTATGATTTTTTATATTTGTAGGTATTGAAATTGTAAAAGGAGGACAAACTCGTTACGCAGCAACTTATTAAAAGTGAAAAGTACAAGAAGAAGGAAAAATGCGTTTTACAGTTGATGATATTACATGGAAATTGGAAATAGTGGAATAATAATCTAATATTTCAAGGCCAGTCGATACTGTTGATTCTTAATAAATATATTTAATATATTAATAAAACGTGTATTTTATTTAAGAAAAAAAATGCATATATAAATAAATAAAATGTATTTAAAAACGAAGGTAAGCAGTCCTAAGTTTGAAGTAAAAAGGTTTACCACAAATATCTAAGATTTGTCCCAATGAATGAAAAAAGTTCAATAAAATCATTCTATATATGAATCCAATTCAGTTAATTTTTTTCATTCTGTAGTAAAGTGGTACATAAATATATGAAAATGTTAACTAATATATGGAATGCGTTCTACCTAATTTCAACGAAAATCACATCGTTCAAAAAATAAAAATGTCTTTGGCGCTATACGAAGTTCAATTTTCTTCACAATTAGTTCATTTTAACTTAAAGAAGGGGTCACTTTTTTCTGGGTGTGGGCTTTGTTTAAATACATTTGACAAACATACATTTCCTCTGTTGGTTAAGCTACTCTTGTAGATTGGATTTAAGCTGAAATGAAAACAATAATAATACTAAAACCTAAAGTTAAATTGGCTGTAGAAATTTTCGTTGATTTTTTTGAGCGAAGGCATAAATTTATACTAAAAAATTTAATAACAAAAAAAACTTTTTTCAATTTTACTACATTACGAATGGTTTCGCAAAATATGTTGTGAAATTATACAACAACCCCTAGAAGTACGGATATTATTACAAAAATATCATCAAAAAAATTGAACTGACAGAAAAATTTCTTTATTTGCAAGTTGGGTTTTTTTCTATCACTTTGCTTAGTGTTGTTTTTTATTTCAGCGTGACCCTTATTTTTCGTCTTTGGTTTTGGTGCATTATTACTTTGTGGTGGGTTCTATACATTGTTTTAATATTTTACCAATTATAAATGAAGCATGAAGAATTGTATAAAACATTTAAAATAAGTTAATTTTCATAAAAGTGATGATACACAGACAAAAAATGTCTCGTAAATTTAAGAAGATTTTTACAATAATTTATTACAAGAATTTTCCGGAATTTTAGTTCATTTTTCGTATCCTTAACAAAAATTAACTACTCGAAAGGAAATTTTACAAATTGTAAGTAGCAATCGTTTAGTTCATAGCCTAGAAAATACGATGGAAATTTCCATAAACTGGTAGTTAAAAATTCTTTCGTCATACTATAAAACTACTTATGAAATGTAAAATACTATCTAAATAATAAGTGTAATTTATTATAAAGAGTTTTTGTATGAGAAAATATTTTTTTACGAAAATTGAACTTGAAAGCGGATAGCAATTTCTTACTGGCAATTCCTATAGTTAATAATAGTTGGTACAACATTTCTCAATGCAATATTTTTAGTTCACATGTAATTAAATTTATAGACATTTTCGTCAAAAATGGGTAGATATCATTTCATGAAGTTTTTGCTAATTTTAAGTTAAACGTTTTATCGTTCTTATACTGATATGCATTTAAGAGTATTGTTTTTAGAGTAAATTATGGACAGATGCGATGAACTAATGCATAGTACAGAGATCTTTCTCGTCAAAGTGGAATATGTTTAATGTAAAGATGATGTTACTTGAAATTTTTTTGAGAGTGAGAGCATGCAATGCAATAATGAGAAATGGTAGCGAGTGATGGGGATGTTGTGTATATCTGAGCGTGGGGTTGTTTGTGTGTGTTTGTGTGTGTGTTTATTATTCGCGAATGGTTTATTTGTCTGGATGAGGTGTTGTTTTCAATGAAGGCACATGTGTTTTTGTTGTTGTAGAAATGTTTTGGTTTTGCTTGCATGTTTCAGTTGTATGTTGGCGTTGGCGTGGGCTGTTGCACCTTTTTAGCAAGTATGTAACAAGGGAATATAAAGGTATGAAATATTTTGTTTTTTTTTAGACATATATTGGTGTTTGTTTATTAAAACAATAAAAAAATTATTAATATTTTAGCGATGAGGTGTACAATGGCGAAGTCATGATCAGTAGCTTAGAAAAAAGTTATTAAGAATGTTCAATATTTAGGAAAAAATGCTGAAATGGAAAGTATATTGAAATTGTTTTATCTAATTTAATTTTTATTATTCAATGTAAAAAAAAATATTCAATTTCAGAGTAACTCCAGATGATTTTTGGAAAATTGTTTGTTACACCTCAGCGTATAGTTTAATCATAAATAGATAAGTGTTCTTTTTTTAATGTGGTTTTCTTTTAAAAAATAATATTCCTTATGTATATTATTATGTGCTAATTATTATTATTATTTTTTTTTTAACCAGTTTCATGTTTTTCATTGTTGTAAAAGAATATTTAATTTAAGAGCAACCCCAAATGGATTCGGGCAAATTTTTATATTTCTCCTCAGCGTATAATTTAATAGAGAAGTGGTAAGTTTTCTTTTAAAAATTGGCTTTCTTTTCACTAGAATATTTACGTTTTTATGACCTTTTTATTATCAAAATTACATGTTTTTAATACTGTTACGAATTTGATATTTCTAGATTTAAGTGTATTTAAATTAGTTTCCGTTAATTTAAATTTCACATTGTAACGATAAAATTACGTCATAACTTGTTAGAGTCATTTCTTTATTTTCTAGTACTTTCATCTTTTGTGTTCTTAGTTTTCCAATCGTTCATTGTAAAAGTAACACCTTTTGTTTTACTGTTATAATTATCGGTAATGTGACCATAATCCCTTATGCCTGCACGACCTCTACTAGATGGTAGAATGCACTAGCCAAGGTGAGAATAAGCCTAAAAGTATGTGTGCCATATCACCTGTACAATAACGCCCCATAGAAAGTTCTAGATAGCGAGACAATGAACATAAGTCGATAAATATGTGAGACATCTACCAGGTAGTAGATTAATCTGGAAGATTGTAGCGAGAACATTCGAAATTGTCAGGTAGTAGGTAGTAGATTAATCTGGAAGGTTGTAGCGAGAACATTCGAAATCGTCATATCTCGGTATATAAACCCCTAGCGGAGAGAGCAGTCAAGTCAGTCGTAAGCTAAAGTTTATACAGTACACATCGTAGAGCAAATAAGTGAAACCAATCAGTTAAATAAATTGTAGATTGTCGTTATTTGAAAAGAACAGTAAGCTGATCTATTACTGCCAATGCAAGTGAACAGCAAAACGACGTAGCAACAAACATCACAGCGACCCAATGTTGTTTATCAGTGCAAACGAAGATCAAAACAACATACCGTTGCAGGACACCAACAACGATGCTGGGAGTCAAAGTTCTTTACAACTTTTGCATCAAAACACCCAACAAGGGACAATGCAAGTAAACAAGTGAGCAGCCCGGTATAAAAGGATGGGGAAACTATGAAAGGGGGACAGTCAGTGAAGATAATTTGACAGCGAAACATCGGCAAGTGAGTCTGAGGAGTGAACAAGGAACATAGCCAAGTTTAAGCCTAGGTGAGTAGAGTGAATACTATAAGTGCCAGTGATAGTGACAACCGTGACTATCTTCCGTTGGTTATCTCGACTCGCCGTGCACCCTACATGGATTCGCTCCGGTAGGCAACATACATTTTCAGTTAGATAGCGACTCGCCGTGCACCCTACATGGATTCGCTCCGGTAGCCAACCCTACATGGATTCGCTCCGGTAGGCAACGTACATTTTCAGTTAGACACAGGCTCGCCGTGCACCCTACATGGATTCGCTCCGGTAGGCAACGTACATTTTCAGTTAGACACCGACTCGCCGTGCACCCTACATGGATTCGCTCCGGTAGGCAACGTACATTTTCAGTTAGACACCGACTCGCCGTGCACCCTACATGGATTCGCTCCGGTAGACAACGTACATTTTCAGTTAGACACCGACCCGCCGTGCACCCTACATAGATACGCTCTGGTAGGCAACATAATACTTTTCGTTTCAAACACCGACCCGCCGTGCACCCTACATGGATACGCTCTGGTAAGCAACATAACATTGTTCATTTCAAACACCGACGCGTCGAGCACCCTACATAGATACGCTCTGGTAGGCATCATAATATTTTTCATTCCATACACCGACCCTCCGTGCACCCTACATGGATACGCTCCGGTAGGCTTCATAACATTTTCATTGCATACACCGACTCATCGATTACCCTACGCGGAACCACGTCAGTAGGCAACTTAGGGTTACCTTCGCGTCGCTAGTTCGCTGTACTCTTTCACGCTCTACGCGGACATATCAGGCAGCCACCCTCAGACGACACGACCTGTTGCCCCAACACTGACGACGGACTGAAGCCGCACCAACCACCTATACTACGAGCCAGAAGCCGAATCGTTTCCCAGACCACTCGCAGCAGCTAAGCCAGCTATGCCTGACACAACGATCACGACCGCCTAGCCAAGGGCATCACCGGTGGCGCAGTGCTGCTCCAGATCACGACCACGACGCCGCCTCGCCAACCTATAACCTAGAGTTAACCAAATTGGATTGTAACTGAATGCTACTGAACTCCTCAATAAAGAATATAAAGAAACGAAATCCACATATTTTTATTTACTCGGGTCTAGCGAATATAAATTGTCTGTGACGAACCCTGTCCCCGCGAGTATACCCCAACCTGTCGTTACAGGTTATAGTATGGAAGGAGTTTCTTACACTGTTCCACAAATTTACGATATCTTCTCCATCAATATTATATAGTTCTGAATTAAGGTGATCTTTCATGGACTGTTTAGTGGAAGGATCGTTTAGTTTTGGAATGCTAACTCTTCGCTTTGGTGTTTTCTTTCGGATAGTAGATACAAAGGTATGTGAACAGAGGCACTCCCCAAGGAGGAGTTCTATCACCTCTTCTTTGGAATGTTGCTATAAACAACCTTCTGGTTTCCCTAGAAAAAGAAAGGATAAAAGTGGTGGCATACGCAGATGATGTGGCGCTAGCAGTCAGGGGAAAATTCCCATCCACAATCAGAGATATTATACAGAGAGCTCTCCGGATGACTGAGAAATGGGCGAATGATAATGGTCTTGGTGTAAATCCAGCAAAGACAGAACTAGTCATGTACTGCAAAGATCGCAAAACTCCCACGGTTAGGCCCATTTCCTTAGGGGGTACTGAAATTCTCTCTTTGGTGAGTGTGCAAAATACCTTGGCGTTATTTTGGACAGGAAGCTGAACTTTAAGCTTAATATTGAAGAAAGGGCGAGAAAAGCAACGGTAGCTTTGTACTCGTGCAAAAAGGCAATACGAAAAAAGTGGGACTAAAACCAAAAATTGTGCATTGGCTATACACGGCAGTAGTTAGACCTATAATGCTATATGGTGTTGTAGTCTGGTGGCCGGCACTTCAGAAACCGACTTGTTTAGATAAAGTTCAGCGTATGGCGAGCTTATGTATCTCAGGCGCATTTAGTAAGACAGGGACAGATTCCCTTAATGTCATGCTACACCTATTGCCTTTAGACATTTTGGCCAAACAGTCAGCTGCAACAACGGCTGTGCGGTTGCGCGAGCTATCGCCGTGGTCGGAAAAAAGTTACGGTCACAATTCGGTCCTCAAAATAATGCCAGATGTGCCTAACGTAGTGGATTACCCTGGCAAAACCACTTTTCGACAAAAAGTTTGAAACTATAATTCCCAACAGTGAGGCGTGGTGTACATAAACCCCGGGGAATAAAAGATATATAGATTTCTATACTGATGGCTCCAAATTGAATGGACAAGTGGTGTTCGGAGTATATTCTAAAGATCTGGAAATTCGAATAGCGAAAAGATTACCTAATCACTGTAGTGTTTTTCAGGCTGAAATATTGGCAATAAGAGAGGTGGTGAATTGGCTGAGAAGTAAAGTTCCAACAAATATTGGCATTAATATATACTCAGACGGTCAACCTGCAATAAAATCCTTGGACTCTGTGTTCCTTAACTCGAAAACGGCCATAGACTGCCGCAAATCTCTCAACGAGATGGCTGACCAGTACAATATTCACCTAATATGGGTGCCTGACCATAGGAACATACCGGGGAACTGCGAAGCAGATGAGTTAGCAAGGCTAGGAACTACCTTACATATTCCAGGGGAACTAGAATCTGTTGGTATGCCTCTGGCCACCTGCAAGCTCTTACTGCGTGAGAAGGCTGTTATGATGGCCAATATTCGATGGGAGAATTGCAAGGATTGTAACGATACCAAGCAAATATGGCCCCATTTAAACTTAAACCACACTCTAGATATGCTAGTGTTCTCAAGGCGTCAGATAGCACTCCTGATATCTGCTCTAACGGGTCGCTGCCTGATAGGCGAATTTGCAAAAACTATAGGTGCGAAGTATAATGACTATTGTATAAGCTGTCATGATGTGGAGGAAAAGGAATCAATTAAACACCTCTTGTGTGAGTGTCCTGCTTTTTTTGTGTGGGGTAAGCGAATTTTAGGAGCATATAGCTTTAGATTACTGGCGGACCTGGAAAACGTTAACTTAAGCAGTTTGTTAATGTTTTTTGGAGCAATCTGGTTGGTTCAACAAAAGTTAATAATAGAGAGGTTCAGTGGTTAAGATTAGAAGTGCCCATATGTAATAGGTACTTTTAGTTAAATGTGGTATCACAATGGACTGAATAGTCTAAGTGAGCCTGAAATTTAATCGGGCTGCCACTTTAACCTAACCTACTATAATAGCGACACCCCTTCTGTGAATTCGCTCTTTGTTTCCGGAATGATACATTTTTACGTTCTGGGAGATAAATTCTGCATCTTCTGTCCACCACGAGGATTTCAAGATGTAGTCTTTCCATTTCGCTTATGGTATTGTCCAGTTTTGCAAGTTCATAAAGACTTCTCACATTCCAAGTTTCTACCCTAAGTTTGGTTTTGGTTTTACCTCCGGGGATTCTTAGCACCCTCCGATTGCCAGAGACTGAAGGCCGTAGGTTATTTTATGTATTCATTGTAATTGTATGATTTTACTTGGCATTATACTTCACTGGTTTGCCGAGGCCTTCTGAAGGGTTTAGAGTCTGTGTAGCCTAGAATTCAGACGCTGTTTTCCTCCTGGAATTCAGACGCTGTTTGCAGCCGCCAATCTTAGATCAGACGTTGAGGTTTTCCTTTGTTTTTTTTTTGTTTTGGTTCACCGCGCATATTTTATTTCTGCGATACCCACCATATCTGATGAGCGTTCCCCTATCCACCACCTTGGGAGTCGTTCGATGGGAGAGAAAAAAAAATAACTCCGCACGAAAAAATTTCCTATACAAATACAAATTTGTTAAAAAATATTAAACCGATTTTTCGAAAAAAAAATCCCCACAAAAATCCCCAAATTGGGACTTCCGAAACGATCGTCTATCCAACCATTTCGTAGTCTAATGCACGAAGAAAAAAGTGCCTTCGGAACTAAAGGAAAAAATGTTCATCAATTTAGTTTAGCCAATTTATTTCCATTAAGTTAAATTTTTGTTTAAAATAAGAAAAATTTACTTGCTTCAGTAAAAAATCCTAAACTTAAAGTAGTTAGGAATAGTTCATTAATTAGAATAAGGCATGGAATTTTACTAATACTATTTTCTTCGCTGGGTATAAGAATTTACTACTGAACAAGAAAATTTTATTCACTGACAACAAAGCATTCGTAAAATAAAATATGAACTAAAACCAAGTTTCCTCAAATTTACTAAAATTTCTTACAAAATGATAATTCTGACTTCCTTTATTATAGAAAGCTTATCATACATACGAATAACACTTGGCATAGAAAAATATTTTAGTTCATTCGTACTAAGAAGTATTCAATCCTTTCAAAACTTAAGGAAACATACTTGTTAGAATATAGGACATTATCCTATATCTCTTTTGTCTACCTGTAATCGATACCTGTCATCGATATGTTTGCGCGTGGGTTGTTTTTTAGTTGGATTCCCGTTTTTTTGGGATACGGAGGGATTGTTAAAAAATAACATAGTAAAATAATATAATAAATAACAAATAAAATATATAAAATATTTGTTATTTTAAATTAGTGAGAAAAAATATGTTCGTGATGGTGTATAAAGAAAGAAAACAGAATAAAAACCCCTTCATTCGTCTTCATTTTGGAATCTTCAATTAACAGGTAACATTCAGTGACGCTAACCTTTTGTGAAAAATTTGGTTTATGATTTTTTATATTTGTAGGTATTGAAATTGTAAAAGGAGGACAAACTCGTTACGCAGCAACTTATTAAAAGTGAAAAGTACAAGAAGAAGGAAAAATGCGTTTTACAGTTGATGATATTACATGGAAATTGGAAATAGTGGAATAATAATCTAATATTTCAAGGCCAGTCGATACTGTTGATTCTTAATAAATATATTTAATATATTAATAAAACGTGTATTTTATTTAAGAAAAAAAATGCATATATAAATAAATAAAATGTATTTAAAAACGAAGGTAAGCAGTCCTAAGTTTGAAGTAAAAAGGTTTACCACAAATATCTAAGATTTGTCCCAATGAATGAAAAAAGTTCAATAAAATCATTCTATATATGAATCCAATTCAGTTAATTTTTTTCATTCTGTAGTAAAGTGGTACATAAATATATGAAAATGTTAACTAATATATGGAATGCGTTCTACCTAATTTCAACGAAAATCACATCGTTCAAAAAATAAAAATGTCTTTGGCGCTATACGAAGTTCAATTTTCTTCACAATTAGTTCATTTTAACTTAAAGAAGGGGTCACTTTTTTCTGGGTGTGGGCTTTGTTTAAATACATTTGACAAACATACATTTCCTCTGTTGGTTAAGCTACTCTTGTAGATTGGATTTAAGCTGAAATGAAAACAATAATAATACTAAAACCTAAAGTTAAATTGGCTGTAGAAATTTTCGTTGATTTTTTTGAGCGAAGGCATAAATTTATACTAAAAAATTTAATAACAAAAAAAACTTTTTTCAATTTTACTACATTACGAATGGTTTCGCAAAATATGTTGTGAAATTATACAACAACCCCTAGAAGTACGGATATTATTACAAAAATATCATCAAAAAAATTGAACTGACAGAAAAATTTCTTTATTTGCAAGTTGGGTTTTTTTCTATCACTTTGCTTAGTGTTGTTTTTTATTTCAGCGTGACCCTTATTTTTCGTCTTTGGTTTTGGTGCATTATTACTTTGTGGTGGGTTCTATACATTGTTTTAATATTTTACCAATTATAAATGAAGCATGAAGAATTGTATAAAACATTTAAAATAAGTTAATTTTCATAAAAGTGATGATACACAGACAAAAAATGTCTCGTAAATTTAAGAAGATTTTTACAATAATTTATTACAAGAATTTTCCGGAATTTTAGTTCATTTTTCGTATCCTTAACAAAAATTAACTACTCGAAAGGAAATTTTACAAATTGTAAGTAGCAATCGTTTAGTTCATAGCCTAGAAAATACGATGGAAATTTCCATAAACTGGTAGTTAAAAATTCTTTCGTCATACTATAAAACTACTTATGAAATGTAAAATACTATCTAAATAATAAGTGTAATTTATTATAAAGAGTTTTTGTATGAGAAAATATTTTTTTACGAAAATTGAACTTGAAAGCGGATAGCAATTTCTTACTGGCAATTCCTATAGTTAATAATAGTTGGTACAACATTTCTCAATGCAATATTTTTAGTTCACATGTAATTAAATTTATAGACATTTTCGTCAAAAATGGGTAGATATCATTTCATGAAGTTTTTGCTAATTTTAAGTTAAACGTTTTATCGTTCTTATACTGATATGCATTTAAGAGTATTGTTTTTAGAGTAAATTATGGACAGATGCGATGAACTAATGCATAGTACAGAGATCTTTCTCGTCAAAGTGGAATATGTTTAATGTAAAGATGATGTTACTTGAAATTTTTTTGAGAGTGAGAGCATGCAATGCAATAATGAGAAATGGTAGCGAGTGATGGGGATGTTGTGTATATCTGAGCGTGGGGTTGTTTGTGTGTGTTTGTGTGTGTGTTTATTATTCGCGAATGGTTTATTTGTCTGGATGAGGTGTTGTTTTCAATGAAGGCACATGTGTTTTTGTTGTTGTAGAAATGTTTTGGTTTTGCTTGCATGTTTCAGTTGTATGTTGGCGTTGGCGTGGGCTGTTGCACCTTTTTAGCAAGTATGTAACAAGGGAATATAAAGGTATGAAATATTTTGTTTTTTTTTAGACATATATTGGTGTTTGTTTATTAAAACAATAAAAAAATTATTAATATTTTAGCGATGAGGTGTACAATGGCGAAGTCATGATCAGTAGCTTAGAAAAAAGTTATTAAGAATGTTCAATATTTAGGAAAAAATGCTGAAATGGAAAGTATATTGAAATTGTTTTATCTAATTTAATTTTTATTATTCAATGTAAAAAAAATATTCAATTTCAGAGTAACTCCAGATGATTTTTGGAAAATTGTTTGTTACACCTCAGCGTATAGTTTAATCATAAATAGATAAGTGTTCTTTTTTTAATGTGGTTTTCTTTTAAAAAATAATATTCCTTATGTATATTATTATGTGCTAATTATTATTATTATTATTTTTTTAACCAGTTTCATGTTTTTCATTGTTGTAAAAGAATATTTAATTTAAGAGCAACCCCAAATGGATTCGGGCAAATTTTTATATTTCTCCTCAGCGTATAATTTAATAGAGAAGTGGTAAGTTTTCTTTTAAAAATTGGCTTTCTTTTCACTAGAATATTTACGTTTTTATGACCTTTTTATTATCAAAATTACATGTTTTTAATACTGTTACGAATTTGATATTTCTAGATTTAAGTGTATTTAAATTAGTTTCCGTTAATTTAAATTTCACATTGTAACGATAAAATTACGTCATAACTTGTTAGAGTCATTTCTTTATTTTCTAGTACTTTCATCTTTTGTGTTCTTAGTTTTCCAATCGTTCATTGTAAAAGTAACACCTTTTGTTTTACTGTTATAATTATCGGTAATGTGACCATAATCCCTTATGCCTGCACGACCTCTACTAGATGGTAGAATGCACTAGCCAAGGTGAGAATAAGCCTAAAAGTATGTGTGCCATATCACCTGTACAATAACGCCCCATAGAAAGTTCTAGATAGCGAGACAATGAACATAAGTCGATAAATATGTGAGACATCTACCAGGTAGTAGATTAATCTGGAAGATTGTAGCGAGAACATTCGAAATTGTCAGGTAGTAGGTAGTAGATTAATCTGGAAGGTTGTAGCGAGAACATTCGAAATCGTCATATCTCGGTATATAAACCCCTAGCGGAGAGAGCAGTCAAGTCAGTCGTAAGCTAAAGTTTATACAGTACACATCGTAGAGCAAATAAGTGAAACCAATCAGTTAAATAAATTGTAGATTGTCGTTATTTGAAAAGAACTGTGTTTTAATTATCGGGTAATTAAATACGCTTCAATATAAAAATGTAACAACTGGAGTCGGAAGTGAAATAACGAAAAAATATACAATGAAGTTTAATCAGCTTCGAGTGGAAGACTTGAAGAAGGAATTGAGCAAAATGGAGCAGCCGACTACAGGAAATAAGGCTCGATTACAAAAGCGACTACTGGAAGAGTTCGAGCGGCGCAGTATTGATATCGAAACACATGAGTTCGATTATAAGGAAGATCTTGACGAATCAGTAGTAGCCAGCGCCTTGGAAACTCCATCTGTAGCTTCTAATGTTGTTGATTACACATCAATGGTCAATATTTTGAGCAAAATGATGGAAGATAATTCTAGAAAATTGGAAGAAAAATTCGACGAAAATTCAAAAAAGATGGACGAAAATTCAAAAAAGATGGACGAAAATTCTAGAATTCTAAATGACAATCTTCAACAAATTGCTGAAGGCATGGAAAAACGTTTGGACCATATCGAAAGCCAAATTGGGGAGATGGATAAAAAGATTATTTCTGTGGATGAGAAAATTATGGTTCATGATGAGAAGTTTCTACACATTGAAAGAAAAATGTCAGAGCTGGAAATTAAAGGTGGACCAGTGCGCGTTATCGAGGGCTCGAAAACCAGACCTCCTGTTTTCAATGGCTCAACTTCATTTGATGTATTCAAATTCCAATTTGAAATGGTTGCTTCTAGAAATTTATGGAACGACAATGACAAAGCAATTGAACTTCTATTGGCATTAAAGGGCAATTCCGCTGATGTTATACAAAGCATTCCCGCTGCCTCTAGAAATAATTATAATGAAGAAAAAGCGGCACTTCAACGTAAGTACGACCCTGATATAAAATGTGCAACATATGCGTCACAAAAGGCTACATTCGCAGAAACAGTAACATTTGCACTTGCACAAGAAACTGCGAGATTGTTGGCACGACCTCAAATTCACAAGGTACGCAGAGTGGCGACCGAGCAAGATGAATCAAATTCCGTGATTGACTCAGTGAAAGAAGCCGTTAAGCAGGTAAGGCAAGAAATAAAGCAGGAGACAACTAAATCCAGATTAAAGTGCTATAACTGTGATAAGCCTGGACATGTTGCTCGTGAATGTAAAGCACGTCGTAAGCGATCAAGATCGAAATCGCCTTTACCACCAAACAATAGCCATATGTGGGTGAACCCACAGTCCAGTGATTCACAATTAAACTAAATCGAGCTAGATCAGCGGGGCAAGAGCTGGCTCCCACATGTGATGGTCCCACAATCTCTATAGCAATAGTTCAACAGAAAAATAACAATTTGACTATTGCGGGTGGTATTAATGGATACAAGCGAACTTTGACGTTGGATACTGGTGCATCGAAATCTATCATTAGATCCGATTTAGTAAGAGGAAAAGTTACTCCACTAATTGGAGTCAGACTACGCACGGCTACAGGTGAACCCGCAACTGTATATGGAAAGGTTCCTGTAAAGTTAACCATTGCAAACAAATCTGTTAATTATGAATTCATTGTGGCCGATATAGTGGAAGAAGTTATAATTGGAGCGGATTTTATGATTGCTTTTGGTCTCAACTCGGATATGAAGCGTCGTGTAATGACCTGGTGCGATATCGAAATACCGGTAAACGTGGGCTACAGTGAGAATACACCTGTACCACCAAATGCTGAAACAATTATATGTGTTTCTATGAATGTAGATTGTGAAGTCGGCAAATTGTGGGTTGTTGAACCAGCAGAAAATAAAAACAACAACATCTTGATAGCAAATCCCTGGTAACAAGAAATGAAGAGGGACTTATACCAGTTCGAGTTTTGAATTTATCTGATCTCAAGAGCAAATTGTTATGGAAAAATGCCTCCGAAATAAATACTGCAGAAGAAAGACCCATAAAACAGGCACCACGAAGTGTCCCTCTGGCAAAACGGGATGAGGTTCAGAAGCTCGTTAAGGAAATGGCGGAAAGTTGTGTGATCGAACCATCATCAAGTCCTTGGTGCTCGTCAGTTGTGCTGGTCAAAAAGAAAGACGGAAGTACCCGATTTTGCGTGGACTACAGAAAATTGAATGATGTTACCAAAAAGGACAGTTATCCGCTTCCACGCATTGATGAAACGTTGGACACACTAGCCGGAACAACATGGTTTTCCACGCTTGATTTGCAGAGTGGATATGGGCAAGTAGAGATCGCCGAGAAAGACAAAGAAAAGACAGCTTTTGGCGTTAATGGCGGTCTTTGGCAATTCAATGTAATGCCATTCGGGCTCTGCAATGCTCCGGCTACGTTCGAGCGATTGATGGAGCGGGTGCTAAAGGGGTTGCATTGGAAGTCCTGCTTGATATACCTTGACGATATCATAGTTATGGGCAAGACATTTGACGAGCACCTTAAGAAATTGAAGGATGTTATCCAGCAAATGTCAGCCGCTGGTCTACGACTTAACGCTAAGAAGTGCTCGCTTTTCCAGCGAGAAGTAAAGTACCTGGGTCATCATGTTACAGCAGAGGGCATGTCCACCGATGAAGACAAAATTCAAGCAGTAAAAGATTGGCCATGTCCACGGAATCTCCACGAGTTGCGTAGCTTCCTTGGTTTATGCACATACTACAGGCGTTTCGTACCAAACTTCGCCAGCATCGCCGCAAGCCTCCATAAATTAACGCAAAAAGGTACAAAGTTCCAGTGGAACAAGGAACAGGAGGAGTCATTCCATCATCTAAAAGAACATTTATGTTCTGCTCCTGTCCTGGCATATCCTATTCCTGGTGAAAAATTTGTTTTGGATACAGATGCCAGCGCGTTCGGAATTGGAGGTGTGTTGTCCCAACAGATAGATGGTAAAGAGAAGGTCATCGGATATTTTAGCCGAACGTTGTCCAAGCCCGAAAAGAACTATTGCGTAACGAGAAGGGAGTTGCATGCTGTCATAGAAAGCGTAAAGCATTACCACAAATACTTGTATGGACAGAATTTCTTGCTAAGAACTGATCATTCAGCTCTACGATGGTTGCTTCAATTCAAGAATCCGGAAGCTCAGCTGGCACGTTGGATAGAAAGACTCCAAAGCTATGATTTCAGTATCGAAATCATAGCTTTGGAGTGTCACGTCGACCTTGTAATGTCGAGTGCAAACACTGCTCGAAAGCTGAACATAAGGAGGAGATTGTTGATATTCGGATGTTACACATCGAATCTGGAGTGGACTGGCCAGCAGAACAGCGTAAAGATCCCATTTTGAGCAAAATTATTTCGGCGAAGGAAGAAGATAAGAAACCTAGGAAGAAAGACATCGCAGCCGAAAGCCCACTTATGAAATCATACTGGGCTCAATGGGACGGTCTATGTATGGTCAATGGAACCCTTCAACGTAAATGGGAAAGCGAAGATGATAAGAGCAGCCGAAATTTAATAATCGTACCGGATTCTAAAATAAGAGATGTTTTGACGGAATTTCACAATGGACCTAGTGGAGGTCACTTGGGAATAACCAAAACAGTGGAGAAAGTGAAGCAACGATTCTACTGGGTTGGATGCCAGAAATCAATTGCTGAAATGGGTGGCAAATTGCGAGAAGTGCATAAAGGCGAAAGGGCCAAGACGAAAAAGTAGAGGTCTTATGCAAGAGTATAGGCCAGGAGCGCCATTTGAAAGAATAGCAATGGACGTTGCAGGGCATTTCCCAGTAGTTGATTCTGGAAACCGATATGTCCTTGTGGTCATGAATTACTTCAGCAAGTGGCCAGAAGTTTATGCCATTCCAAACCAAGAGGCGAAGACGATTGTAGACGTAGTCGACAAGAACTGGATATGTCGCTACGGTGTGCCGTCCGAGATACACTCAGACCAAGGAAGAAATTTTGAATCGGCCATATTCCAAGAGATGTGTGACTCTCTTGGTATCAAGAAAACAAGGACTACGCCATTGCATCCGCAGTCTGATGGCATGGTAGAAAGGTTTAATCTGGAAGAACATCTTCGAAAGGTGGTGGATAACGGCCAACGAGCCTGGGACGATCATATACCAAAGTTTTTGATGTCGTATAGATCAGCCATACATGATTCTACGTCACGAACACCGGCCAAGGTCCTATTCGGAACGGAATTGAAGTTGCCCGGAGATTTGATATTCGGCGCTACACCCAATGAGCTCGCCATGGAAGAAACCAGTAACGACATATCAAACACATTTGGTAAAGTTCACGAATCAGTGCGAAACAAAATAAAAATGGTCAGCCCAAGGTCAAAGATGAAAGTTGTTCACCTGGAACGTTTGGCTCCTTACGGAACGGGTTCTGTGCCTATTCGGGACGAACAGGCTTAAGCGGGAGGCAGTGTTACGAATTTGATATTTCTAGATTTAAGTTATTTAAATTAGTTTCCGTTAATTTAAATTTAACATTGTAACGATAAAATTACGTCATAACTTGTTAGAGTCATTTCTTTATTTTCTAGTACTTTCATCTTTTGTGTTCTTAGTTTTCCAATCGTTCGTTGTAAAAGTAACACCTTTTGTTTTACTGTTATAAAGGGTGATACGGTCAAAATTTGGTCAAGGGAACACGCGTGTAAATCGGTGAAATCGTTTATTTAAAAAATCAAATTAAATTTCTTTTTCAAGTTCAATTAGTATAAAATTCAAGAAAAATATTCAGTTAGGCTTTCGCTTTTCCAAATCCGAATTGCCGGGCCTCACGCTTGACACCTGTCATCAGATTTTGTACAGCCACCTTGTCCACTTTCTTCACCGCAGAAAGCCAGTTTGCCTTGAACTGCTGCTCGTCCTTAGCAGTTTTTTTGGTCTTCTTTAGGTTCTGCTTGACAATAGCCCAGTATTTCTCAATTGGGTGGAGCTCTGGCGTGTTGGGAGGGTTCTTGTCCTTGGGAACCACCTGCACGTTGTTGGCGGCGTACCACTCCATGGCTTTTTTACCGTAATGGCAAGATGCCAAATCCGGCCAAAACAGAACAACCGTGTTTCTTCAGGAAAGTCAGCAGACGTTTATTCAAACACTCTTTCACGTAAATTTCTTGGTTAACAGTCCCGAAAGCTATGAAAATGATGCTTTTCAAGCCACAGGTACAGATGGCTTGTCAAACCAGATATTTCTTTGCGAACTTTGACAGTTTTATGTGCTTGAAAATATCTGGTACCTTTCCCCTTCCTTTTGCCGTATAAAACTCCTGTCCAGGAAGCTGCTTGTAGTCGGCTCTGACGTAGGTTTCGTCGTCCATTTCCACGCAGTCAAACTTCGTCAGCATCGTCGTGTACAGCCTCCGGGATCGCGCTTTGGTCGTCGTATTTTGTTTATCATCGCGATTTGGAGTCACTACCTTCTTGTAAGTCGATAGTCCGGCTCGTTTTTGGCTCGATGCACGGTTGTAGACGATACATCCAGCTTATTTGCGGCATCTCGGAGAGAGAGGTTAGGGTCTCACTTGAAACTACCGGCAACTCTCTTTGTCGTCTCAGCGGCTTCCGGTTTTCGATTTCCCCCCGATCCAGACTTCCTGGCTGTCGACAAACGTTCCCCAAACACTTTAATTACATTTGTAACGGTTGATTTGGCAACTTTTAGCGATTTTGCCAGCTTTGCGTGCGAGTAGCTCGGATTTTCGCGATGCGCGAGCAAAATTTTGATACACTGCTCTTCTTGCTTGGACGGCATTTTGACAACTGAAGAGTGAATTCCAAAATCAAAATAGGAGCAACATTCTACACACACACCTTCAAAATGAGATTTGTTCAGGTTTTTTAAATGCAAAATTGAAAGAAATACGTCAAGTTTATATTGACCAAATTTTGACCGCATCACCCATTAATTATCGGTAATATGACCATAATCCCTTATGCCTGCATGACATCTACTAGATGGTAGAATGCACTAGCCAAGATGAGAATAAGCCTAAAAGTGTGTGTGCCATATCACCTGTACAATAACGCCCCATAGAAAGTTGTAGATAGCGAGACAATGAACATAAGTCGATAAATATGTGAGATGTCACCCGTGCGACATCTACCAGGTAGTAGATTAATCTGGAAGGTTGTAGGCCAATTAGCGAGAACATTCGAAATCGTCATATCTTGGTATATAAACCCCTAGCGTAGAGAGCAGTCAAGTCAGTCGTAAGCTAAAGTTTATACAGTACACATCGTAAAGCAAATAAGTGAAACCAATCAGTTAAACAAATAAATTGTAGATTGTCGTTATTTGAAAAGAACTGTGTTTTAATTATCGGGTAATTAAATACGCCTCAATATAAAAACGTGACAATACCTTATTTTAGTATTACTTTAATCAAATATTTTTGGAAACCAATTTAATATTTTTAATTTAAAAAACAAATATTTAATTTCAGAATAACAACATTTTTATGAATTGGTAAGCTTTCTTTAACATTCTTTTAACCAGTTAATGTTTTTTATTTAATGTAAAAAATAAATATTTAATTTCAGAGTAGCCCCAAATGAATTTCGATAACTTTTTAACCTCAGCGTACAATGTAATACAGTATTGGTAAGTTTTATATTAAAACTTTGGCTTTCTTTTAACAAGAATATTTATTGTATTATGTCCTTCACATCGATAACAACACAATTTTATGAGTTAATATATTACTTAATTTATTATTTCTCTAATTGTTTCAGGTACAAACTTTATGAGGTACGTTTATCTAAGAAAAGTTGAATTCCTTACACCATTTAATAAAATGCCCCCAAATATGGTAAGTTACAAGCTAATTTAAAGAGCTAAAAAATTATATTTTATTACATGTTAATTTTTAACAATTTTCATTATTCCTTCCATTTTTCAGCAAGATATGTGAAAAATATACTTACGATGAATAAAAAACTAAGGACAAGTCAAAATGTCCAAAAAGCGAGTTAAAATAAACTACTTTCTTGTTCCACGTGGTCATAATTTTTATTCACAAAAACATTGTATTAAGAACTTTCATCATAAGTTGTTATAATAAAGTACTTTTGCTTAAAGAAAGTTTAATTTTATAGTATGAAAATTTTCATAATAGTAAAACGGTTTGTTGTTCCTTTAACTATTTAATTTCTCTGTACTGTGGAATGATTGATTTAAAAATAGTTTAGTCGTCGACATTTTAAAGAGACTGTTAACCAATTTTTATTATCGGGTTTCCCAAAAAATAAGCAAGTAAAATAAATAATACTGACTTTTTAACTTGGTAGGGGTATATAAATCGTATGGTGTTGTAAAAATTAACTAAAATACAATGTTATAGATGAACTAAAATTTAAGAGAAGTATAAACTAGACAAGTTGAAAAAAATCTTAAGGGCTAAATCATGGTCAATATTACTACAGTTTAGTTCATTTTGCAATGGAAAAGGATTCACTGTTTTTTCAGTGTACTTTTGTTTTGTGATGTTTATTTGTTGTAAACAAATTTATAGACGTTCTGATACTTTCCCAAAACATTTTAAGAAACAACACATAAACATACGTTTGGACAAAGTAAATAAGACCAAAACATAGTACAAGGCGAATGTACCTATTCCAGAGAAGCATGTGGGAGTGCAAGAATTTTTATGTTCATAATGAATGTGGCAAATATCTTTGGGAGGGAGCTAAACGATAATTTACCCTCAAAATTGTTTGTGATAATGTCTAATTATCATATATTTCCAGATAAACTCAACACGGATTTCAACTTGTCGCCCATTTAAAGACCACTATTTAAACGAAACTATTGTCAAAGCAGAATGCAAATTGTTACTTTTGAGTAATAGCGAATAATATATAATTTTGTAAAGAAATTAATTCGAAGCCGTGGAGTAGGGAATGTGTTGCACTCATTTGTACATATACATTTTTTTTAACTTTTAACGAATTACTCGCTTCTTATTCATGATCAAAGGATAAATTTACGGTCATTCGAAGTCATTATGTGGATTTCCTTTTCATTCGAGCTACGCTTTCGCTTCAATTTTAATATTCAAAAAGCAATATTTTACCATATTTATCACAACGACAGATGTTGCTTCACTCGTGAATGATACGATCGATGCAATTTTTATGACAGAGTCAAACTCAGTGTTAAATTACAGATTATTGATTAAGAATATAGATTTTTTAAACGTTTTTTTCTCTTACTTACCTTGTAGAACATGTACTGAAGTACTTGCAGATTTTGCGTTTGAAGGCGCACACGTGTAGTTTCCAGCATGGTGGAATCGAACCTTCAGTATTGTTAGAATGCTTATTGAAGCTGGAAGGGTGAAGCCAACTTGCTGGCCGAACTTAAACGAATGTCCTGTTTTATTTGCTTTGGAAATAGAAGTATCTTCCGACTTAGCCAGGTGTGTATCCAAAATAGTATGCTCTTTATGCAAATATGATTTTACAAAGAAACCATTTTGCGTGTCGTAATTAACCATTTTGTCATTGTGGTACCTTGAAAAGAATATATAGATATAATTATTAATAAAATGATAAACACTAGTAATATATATTCATTAATGGGTAGATTTTCGGAGTAATCGAATTTACTATCACTTTACTATAATTTGTGTAAAGCAATAGAAAATTTAGTGTTTCGGGCACAATTTTTAAACACAATATATTTAAGTGCAAAAATGTAACGTTCCTAAACCAGCATTAAATGTTTGGGACACATATGTTAATATGTTAGAATATATTATGTTTGGCACATGAATGTTTCGTAAAAATAATATGTGTGAGTTTCGAGTAAGCATATATATGTTGTGATATTTTATTCAGAGAGCGACGAGAGAGATTATAGAAAAATAAATAGAAATGGAAACCGGGAGGGCTGACGAAAGACATCAACATAACACAGCGAGAGAATGAAAAGAGAGCAATTTCTGTGAATCTGCTTGTATGTTGTTTCGGAAAACTGTTTTATGTGTTCATTTGTTTTGGCTATGCGCTTGGCATGTTAATTTAAGAATTAAGAATTTGATATGCTTAAGTCTAAATATTATGTAATTTGAATATTAAAATGAGTATTCGGAGTAAAGAGAATAGACATTCGGAACCAAGAGAATAAACATGTGGAAAAAAACATTTGGTTTTGCCTTGAGCATTTTATGTATGTGTGAACATATGTTTTGTTTATCATTTTGGCATTGTGGGCACAATTTGTTTCTTGGTTCGTCAAAAGCAATCGGAACGTACGACGAGTATGTCAAAATATTCGGACCAAGGAAATTAAAAAAAACAGTGGAAAATATATAAAAATTACAAAGGGATCTTCATAAACAACAACGAAAGAGCACTATATTCTTTTTATACCCAGCGCCACACTGTGGAACAGGTTATTATAAGTTAGTGCATATGTTTGCAACACTCAGAAGTAGACGAGATAGACACATAGTGTCTTTGGCGATATTGCTCAGGATATATATATATATATATATATATATATATATATATATATATATATATATATATATATATATATATATATATATATATATATATATATATATATATATATATATATATATATATATATATATATATATATATATATATATATATATATATATATATATATATATATATATATATATATATATATATAACGTGACAAAAAATGCAAGCCCGTTATATATATATATTACCTGCTCAATGTTTTTATAACATTCTTTTCACTACAAAAAAAATTGAATGTTACGAAAACAATGTACATGATTTTTCCGACCATGTAATGGTCTCAAATTCTATCATTTAATTAATAGAACATGGTTGCGGCATTTGAGAACGTTTTAAATGCTTATTGCCAACATATATTTTTCTTCGCTCGAAAATTATTTTTACAAAGATAAAATCCATGGTTTACCTACCTGCAATTACCTACTCTAGCTAAGCATTAAATGGATGCGGCAACCATGTTCAAACATGTGTTTTCTGTGCGTGTGTTTGCCACGTGGAGCAATAGTTAGCATGTCCGCCTTGCAATCCCTGCTCCGACCGAGCACTAAAAACATTTTTTTACTTATACTTTTACATATATACCCAAAATTCCGTTCCAAACGTTCTACATTACATATTACTATATGAATTTTTTTTTAAATGAAACTTCGAAATGTGGGTTATTAAAGATACACCGAAAAAAAGTTTACTATTTTTTATGAAAAATGAACTAACCCATAGTAAGAATGACCATGATTTGGCGCCAAAGATTTTTTTCATCTAGATAAGTTCATGATTTTCTTATAAATTAGTTCATGTATTGCATCGTATTTTAGTTCATTATTACTATCCTGTGGGAAGAATATACTAAAACTCATTCAAAATATTCCTGCTATCCGGAAAAATGAACAATTTTTTGGGAAATCTGTATTAAGAAATTGGTTTGAAATAAACTGTTTGTCAGTATAATTTTCAAAAAAGTAGAGAAATTGCGGAATCAAAGGTACAACAAGCCTGTATACAACTAAGAAATTTTTCGTACAAAAAAGTAAATTTTCAATAACCACCAGTATTTTATTTCAAAAAATTATTATTATATTACACAAAACTATGGCTTATGATATACAATAAAGGAAATATTTTTATTCGTACGTTGGATGCAGTTACTATTCGATAGTTAGTAATTACTTCTTCAAAAGAGTAATATTCTATGTTATTAGGAATAAACTAAATTTAAATTTCTATGTTTTCGATCCATATAAAAGATATATGTGGCATAAGTTTCTATATTCATTGAATTGTTGTCCAATTTCATCAATTTTGGCTAACTTTTGTTGGGCGGATTTGTCTTATAAGCATCTGAAATTGCAAGTTATACAAAATATAAGAAAAGTATTATCAAATTCTATAGTTCATATTGATTTTTAACTTACGGTTTTCAAGAGTATTTCCTAGAGCCAATAAGAATATCAGCTAAGTTAGCATTAAACAGTAAGAATATAAAAAAATACCATTACAAGACCTGTCTACCTGCAAGTGAAAATAATAATTTTTTAATAAATTGAAATTTTGGTTTTATTAAAAACGGACAAAATACCGTTTATAAAAAAACTTATCACATTGAAAAATCCATCCAGTAGGTACATTATTGGAATCATATCAATGGTCTAATAGGACGTTTTTGAAATTATTCTCAGAATATATTTGAAATAAAAAATATAAAATTAGACATAATTTCCACTTGTCAGTATAGCATTTAGTATTTAAGGTGGATATTAAGTTCGAGTTTAGAGGCTAAAATCGCAATTTTCATGATAAGTTTCCTTTAATAATCCATTATAAAAAAAAATAATTTTTATAAAAAAAACTTGGTTTGGGCTGTTCTCCATCAAGTTATATTTAAATTTGTATCGAAGACGTATAATTTTATACTTTTCTCAGTGATTTATTTTTAATTTTAGCGGCTAAACTCGAATTTAGTACTCACCTGTAGGAATTGCTGTAACATAAAAAATATAGATTCAAAAAAATGGTTGCATCTCTAACCTGTGATCCAGATGTAGAATAAATATAGATCATCCTATTACCACTCATGTTGTATATTTTTTATGTAAATCAATTAAAAATCCGTATCCGGTATTGGGCAAACCATAATATTTCCATTTAATTCAAATAATAAGCAGAATTTATATTTAAGTCAAACGTTAGCATAGTAAGCAAAATTGTAAAATTAAGAAGTAAGTTCATTTAATGAAAACAAATAAAGAATGAGTCTGATCTGGGCATTTGATCGAAACACAACGTACACCTTTATTTAATTTTTTTAAAAAACCCCGGAACTCGGTAAAACACAAAATTGGCGCAGTCGGTAGGATCCTTAATAAAACGTATTTAAGGATCCAGTGATACGAATCGGGTTTATAAAAAAATAAATAAATTGTGAAAAAAATATATATAAAACTTTTTACAGTGAACTCTAAAAAATAATTAAAGTGGACACCACTCAAAAAGAAGTGCAGTGAACATTTATAATTAAGAGAACACTAAAAAGAAAATAAAGAAAGAAAGCTTTTTACAGTGAACTCTACTAAATAATTAAAGTGAACACCACTCGAAAAAGAAGTGCAGTGAACATTTATAATTAAAGAGAACGCTAAAAAGAAAATAAAATTGGTGAAGTGAAAACTTAAGAATATCAACTGAAGCCACAGAAGAAAAAGATCTCTGTGCAGTACCACCAAAGAAACTAAAGTCACAGAAAACAAATTTTCTGTGCAGTGAACACTAAATTGTTAGAAAACAAACAAAATTTTCACAAAAAATAAAAGGCAACGAGCTTTCGATCAAAACAGGATGACCGAAGGACAGACTCAATTACCACCAGTAGAGCTAGTGGAGGAGCTAGCTAGGAAGGATCAACAACTGGAGCAAATGCGACAGGCATATCTAGAACTTCGTAACAACGTAGATGGAGGCCAAAGGGAAAGCATCCTAAAAATGATAAATAGCCTTCCCACATTTACCGGAGTTGGAGAAATCACCATAAATTCATTCTTTAGCAACATAGAGTACTTGCTGTCTACAATCACCAACCATGAAACTAGAAAAGAGGCAGTCAGGACTATATTCTACAGAGTTATTCAAGGACCAGCAAAAAATGTAATAATCAACATCCCCGAACCGGATAACTGATTGCTGATCAAGGAAACCCTAAAGCTGAGGTATCGACCAGATGTAGAGCCCCATCAACTTTACAAAAAAGTAGCAAATCTTAAAGTAAATACGGTGAGTGAACTCATGATTGAAATTCAAGACATTAAATATAAGTCAGACGAACTGACTGTATACTATGCGGACGACCACTATCTTGACCTATCAAATATGGACAGTATATTAGTAAACACAATAAAGGAAATGACGCAGGGAATTTTGTTGGATAAAATTTACAATGACGTTAATTTGAATAATATATTGAAAATCATGACAAGTAGGCGATTTGAAGACAGTTGTATTCGGACAGAATATAGGAAATTTAAAACAAAAGAAAATAGATTAGAATTTGCAGGGAATAGAAAAAATCAATTTCATGAAGATTATAGAAACAGAAACCAGTATCAACGGTATAACAATGAATCAGGACAATATAGGCAAAATAATTATCGCGAATATAATAATAATAACCATGGCCAAAATTACTACAAAGGAAATAATAATAATAATAATAATAATAATAATAATAATAATAATAATAATAATTGGCATAAAAACTATAGGGATAATAATAATTATAAAGGAAATTTATACAATCATAGGCCCAATAATTCTGGAAAATTCCATAGACCAATGGCAGGAAACCCTGGGCAGAATTCTGGCCAATATCGCCAGAATGCGTTCAGGCAAGGTCAGGTTGAACCAACGGAAGTTGATAATATTCACAGTAGTAGAAGTAATTTCCAACAGGCAGGACACCCTGACACGCAGACTGGCCAAAATCGCTTAGTCTCAGTCAGGCAAAGCCAGGAAAGAACTTTTCAAAATAATGAAGGAAGGGAAATAAATAATTGCGTTTTTTTTACGAAACCACATCGGAGTGGTTGCCTAAAATAATTATGATAATTGACGGTAAAAAATATAATGCTCTTATAGATACCGGAGCAAGCTTTAGTTTAATAAATAATGAAGTTAATAATTTTCCTAAAACAAAACTAAGAAATCCAATAATATTTAGTACAATTACAAATGAAGATTCAATAAAATACGAAGTCATTACAAAAGCACCACAAGAATTTAATTTGCCAAACAATGCCAGAGTGAGATGGAAATCAGCTCCACTCATTGGACGAAATTATGATTTCATCATCGGAATGGATATATTAAAATTTTTGAACGCGAAAATAAATATTGAAGAAAGAAAAATTATTTTAAATGACAATGAAATTCAATTTATAAATAAACCTTTTAATTTTGAGCAAATTTATACGCTAGAGGGATCAGATTTAGAAAGATTAAAGCTAGATCATCTAAACGAGGAAGAATACAAGGAAATCTCACTTTTAATAAAACAATTCAAAAATCTACTCTATAAAGAAGGTGACCAATTAACAAATACTACTGAAATTCAACATGAAATTAAAACAACAACACAACAACAAATTAATTCAAAATTATGCAGATATCCGCCTCAACATGAAATGGAAGTAAGAAAACAAATAAAAGAAATGGAAGAACAAGGGATTATTCAAAAAAGCTATTCTAGATACTCAAGCCCATTAATTGTAGTGCCGAAGAAAATAGATAATTCTGGACAAAAGAAATTCCGATTGGTAGTAGACTATAGAAAATTAAACGAAGTTACAATCGATGACAAATATCCTCTCCCGAATATTGATTCAATCCTGGATAAATTAGGACGAGCTCAGTATTTTACAACATTAGATTTAGCAAAAGGTTATCACCAAATTTTAGTAAAACAGGAAGATAGAGAAAAAAACTGCGTTTGTAACACCTCATGGTTTATATGAATTCGTAAGAATGCCGTTTGGATTAAAGAATGCGCCCGCAACATTTCAACGGCTCATGAACGAAATTTTGAGGGATTTTATAAATAAAACATGCGTAGTTTATTTAGACGATATTCAAGGTTTTAGAAAGTAAAAATTTAAAAATCCAAATTGACAAATGTAATTTTATGCGGAAAGAAACAGAATTTCTTGGACACATTTTAACGAAAGACGGAATGAAACCAAATCCCAACAAAATTAAAGTTATTCAAAATTTAGAGTTACCAAAAACAGAGAAACAGATAAAAAGCTTCTTAGGACTAACAGGTTATTATCGTAAATTTGTAAAAAATTATGCTAAAGTAGCACAACCAATTACTAAATATTTGAAAAAAGGTGTTAAAATTAATCTAAAAGACCCCACTTATATAGAAGCGTTTGAAAAATTAAAAATATTAATAAGCTCGCATCCAATTTTACGTTATCCGAATTATGATAAACAATTTACAGTCACAACGGACGCATCAAATTACGCTATAGGTGCCGTATTATCTCAGGAAGGACATCCTGTATGTTTTGCTTCGAGGACGTTAAATAATCACGAAAGAAATTATTCGGCAACAGATAAAGAATTTTTAGCAATTTTATGGAGTGTAAATTATTTCAGACCTTATGTTTATGGAAGAAAATTCAAAATTCTAACAGACCACCAGCCAATTAAATTTTTGCATTCGAAATATAAAGGAAAAGATATGTCACCTAGACATCAAAGATGGTTACTAAAATTAGGGGAATATCAATTTGACATAGAATATTTGAAAGGCAAAGAAAATAGGGTAGCAAATTTTCTAAGCAGGATACAAAACAACGACGATAACAATGTGGAAGAAATAGACAGTGACAATAGCGATATATTAAATCTTGCAGTTAATAACATAGAAGACAATGAATCCTTACAAACAGTACACTCAGCGGAAGAAAATTTAAATGATCATTTTCCAATTAAAGAAGAAATAGTTAATAAATATAAAACACAAATAATTTTAACAAATAATAAAGTCGAAGAATTTAAAACAGTACATGGAAAAAGAATAATATTTATAGCCGAATGTGATTTCCAAGAAATGGGAGACATATTCAGAAGGTATATTATAAAAGGAAAAATTAGCATTTATTCGGAAATTTCGGAACACAGTTATAACATAGTCCAAAAAAAACTTATTGCAATGGTTTCAAATGATACGCAAATTGAATTTATAAAGTGTACAATGAGGGCACAGGACATTGAAACAGAAGTCGAAGCCGTTAAACAAATTTCGTTGTATCACGTAAGAGAAAGCATGCATTCAGGTATATTAGAAACGTATAATCAAATAAAAAATAAAATATATTATCCAAAGTTACTGGAATTGATTCAAATCGTAATTAATCAATGTGAAATCTGTCAAGAATCTAAATATGATAGAAGGCCTATTAAACCAAAATTTAATTTTACAGAAACTCCCTCTAGGAAAAATGAAATTATACATATAGACACATATGTCATGAAAGGACACCATTTCTTAACAATTATTGACAAATTCTCGAAATTTGGTGCAGCTTATCCGTTAAATGACAGAAATCATGTCACAATTATAGAACAGTTAGAAGATCATTTTACTAAATTAGGAATACCAAATAAAATAGTAGCAGATAATGAATTTAAAGCTGCAAGGATAAAAGAATTTTTGGATACTCAAAACATTGAATTACATTTGACTAAACCAAATAGCCATACAGGTAACGGAGACATTGAAAGATTCCATAATACAATTGCGGAAAAATTTAGGATTTTATATAAAACTGAAAAAGGTTTACCAATCAGACAATTAATCCAGAAAGCTATTAGAAATTACAATGAAAGATTTCACTCCACAATCAAATATACTCCAAATGAAGTGCATAACAATAAAGTGGACCCGGCAATAGTAAAAAATAATATAGAGGCAACAAAATATAAAATCATAAGCAAATTAAACAAAAACAGAGAGGATTATGAAGAAACCAGATCTGAAGGTTTTATTAAAAATTACAAAGCAGTTAGGCATAAAGAACAGCCAAAATTCAGAAAAGGGAAATTACAAAATATTCATCCTATTAATATTAAAAAACCTTTAAAATTTTCAGATATTAATAATGATACTAATGATGATAATGACTCGACAGACTGAAACAGCAATGACATTGACAGAATTAGTGGACCAAAAAGGATTTGTTGACTTGGAATTGAAAAATCAGGATATAGTTTTGGACAGTGACATAGTACTACACATAATTGACGTTAAAGAAATAGAAAATATCATTAGTGAAATGACAGACGATATTATATTAATGAAGGCTAGTAACAAAGACATATTACAATCAGAATTATTAGAAGCTCGTAATAAACTAATGACGCTTATACCTAGACAAATTAGACAAAAAAGAGGACTAATAAATGCTATAGGAACATTATCAAAATGGACATTTGGTACAATGGACGATTACGACAGACAGACTATACAAAAACATTTTCTACAGACGGACGACACAGTAAATAAACAAATATCTATAAATAATCATTTTAATATGCTATAGAACAAATTAAAAATATTGTAAAAAATGATCGAATGGAAATTGAAAAAAGTTTTAATGCAATAAATAAATTTGAAAATCAAGAATATCAAGAGCATATGTATTTACAACAAATTACAAAAATTCAATTGATAAAAAGTAAAATAGAACAAATACAAGATAATGTAGTTTCTGCTAAGTACGGATTAATACACCCAAATATTTTAACAAATAATGAAATAACCAAATACAATATTGATTTTAATAAATTAAAATATTTACAACTCGGTATAGCAACTTTTAATAATACTTATTTAATTTTGGGTATAAAAATTCCAAAAATATTTATACAAGCAAAAATAAGAAAAATTATACCATTACCAAATAAAGAACAAAAAGAAATAGATGCTCAAATAGAAGAAGTTTTTACATATAAAAATAAAACTATGAGATTTGAAGAAAATAAACATTTTAGACAATTAAAACCGAGCACTCATTGTATAATAACACAAAATTGTAAACTTGTTACAAATAAAGACTTGGAAATTATACTTTTAGATGAAAAAACAATAATGGTTAAAAATTCAGTAAATTTATTTGTAAACAATACATGTAATAAAAATAATACTATTTTAAGTGGAAATTATATCATTCAATTTAATAATTGTTCAATAAAAATAAATGATTATTATTATTCAAACTTAATTGAAAATGTACAAGGAAATATTATGAGTTTGCGATACGATGATATACAAAATTTTACAGAAAAATTAACATTTGAACAAATAAATGAAGAAAATAAAATTAATTTTCAAAATATTTCAAACCTAAAAATTCATAATAAAATCATATACACATGTAATATTTTTCTCATGGTTATAATTGTCTTAATAATTATTTTGTGGAAAACAAAATTTAATACAATTAAAATTAACTTGAATAATAGAATTCAGGAGAATTCTGGTCTAAAGGGGAGGGTAGTTACATATGCAAACCCCCAGACCTACATAAAAAATGAGTTACCTGATAAAATTGATGAATTGCTTAAAGAAATTCAAAAGCCAGACAGTAACCCAATACCGTATCCGGTATTGGGCAAACCATAATATTTCCATTTAATTTAAATAATAAGCAGAATTTATATTTAAGTCAAACGTTAGCATAGTAAGCAAAATTGTAAAATTAAGAAGTAAGTTCATTTAATGAAAACAAATAAAGAATGAGTCTGATCTGGGCATTTGATCGAAACACAACGTACACCTTTATTTAATTTTTTTAAAAAACCCCGGAACTCGGTAAAACACAAAATTCGTGTGCACATCATAAATGCATCAACAGAACTGAATACAGCAATAAAACTCAAAGACACAAATAGTCATAAAGGATACATACCTTCCGTAAAGAAAATCAACTCCACACACACATGATCCCTTTCTGATCTCGCTATTGCAAGAAAACAACTCTCACCACAAAAGATACCAACAACACACAAGGAACATTCCATTGTCTCTAGAATCAAAACAACCAACAACAGCATAAATGACGCAATAACAAACACAAACAAGCATACGAGATATACAGAAAATGTCTCTAAAAACTCCCTCACGTGATGCAATGATTTCATTACTCTATTCTCACTTCAGTTGCCAGTAGCACGTTTATTGATTAGTTGGAATTCTATCTATAAGTTAAGTTAAAATATATACCAAATTTATGAGGAATCTATAAAAAATGATATACACCCGGCAAGGATTATATTAAATACTTTTTATTCTACTTTATCTAAAATTTTCAATGTGAGGAAAAACACTCCACTTTATAATAAAAAGGGAAATAATCTGTATGAATCGGTAATGTCGTTAAGTTAATTTTTACTACAAAAATTTTTTTCCATACAAAATATTTTCTTAGTAAATTGTCCACATTTCGTAGTAAGATTTGTATATTGCCCATGTATTTTTATAATAGAATCAACGATGCATTAACTACTGTGTTGGAAATTTTTTAAGGAATAATCCTTCCTATTTCGTAGTTAGTGAACTAAAAAACATTTACTGAATTTTTCTAAGTTTTCCTTTAGCTAAGTTAATTTTCGTTGTGGTTACGAAAAATGAACTATATTACAGTAAATTTGTTGAACTATGTGAAAGTTTAAATGGTCCTTAAATTTACAAGATACTTTTATACTCCATATAAAAAACGTTAGCGCGGAATAAATGCGAAATTTTTGTTTTCATCATTTTCAACAAATATTTATACAACCCTGGATTTTTCGCACGAAAAAATAGGCAGGCATATTATTTCGCATAAATAAGTTAACATCCCTGGATTTGGGACCCTATTTACGGAGATAATGGAAGATATTCGGTTTTCGCAGAAACGAAATTAGTACTAAGCATTAGCGGCAAAACTCGAATCGGTACACCCAGAAAAAAGTGTCTTCGAAACTAAAGGAAAAAATGTTCATCAATTTAGTTTAGCCATTTTATTTCCATTCAGTTAAATTTTTGTGTGAAATAATAAAATTTACTTGTTTCAGTAAAAAATCCTAAACTGAAAGCAGTTAGGAATAGTTCATTAACTAGAATAAGGCATGGCATTTTTCTAATACTGTTTTCTTCGCTGGGTATACGAATTTACTACTGAAAAAGAAAATTTTATTCACACACTCTTAGAAAAATATGTTTTTCATATGTTCCGATATAAACAAAATGTGTTTCGGGCACAATTTTAAAACACAATATATTTAAGTGCAAACATGTAATGTTCCTAAACTAACACTAAATGTTTGGGACATCTATGTTAATATGTTAGAATATATTATGTTTGGGGCATGAATGTTTCATAAAAATCATATGTGTGAATGCAAACAAATTTAAATTTACAAATTTCTACTAAACATACATATGTTGTGATATTTTATTCAAAGCGACAGATAGAGTATAGAGAAAGAAATAGAGATGGAAACCGGGATAGTTGACAACAGATATCAACATAACACAGCGAAAGAATCAAAAGAGAACAATTTCTGTGAAACCGCTTGTATATTGTTTCGGAAAACTGTTTTATGATAAGGCCAAACATTTGATATGCTTAAGCCTAAATATTATTTAATTTGAATAAAGAGAATGGGCATTCGGAACCAAGAGAATAGACATTTGAAAAACAAACAGCATTGTTTTCGCCTTGAGAGCAGCATTTTATGTTACGTATGTGTGGACATGTGTTTTGTTTATCATTTTGGCATTATGGGCACAATTTTTTTCTTGGTTCGTTAAAAGAAAGAAAGGGCACTATACTCTTTTTAGAGTTGGGACAGTAAAATGAAATAAGGAGGGAATGTTGAAAAATTATACAGTAAAATGTATAAAAACAAAGTTTAGTTCCTCTTTAAAATGAATTATTAAAGAAAAATAAAAGGCATTTTAGAGCGATGGTGTTAAATGCTATAGGCAAATGTTAAATGCCTAAATAAATTTATGTTTATATTATAAAATTATTTATGTATGGTTTTACTCGACTCCACGTTCTTCTCTTGTTAGAGTTTTTGAATTCCTTCCAAATTTTAAAGTTTTGTACCAAAAACAGTTTTTTGTTACAAAATTGTTATTTTTGCAATAAAAAAATATTTTATTAAAAAATCAGTCAATTTCGTTTATATCAAGCACTGTTACTGACTATAAATCTTTAATAACCCACATTTCGAAGTTTCATTATAAAAATTTAATATAGTATAAATATAAATGTGTAAATTAAAAAAAGTGTTCGGTCGGAGCAAGGATTGAACCCACGATCCTTTGCATGCAAGGCAGACATGCTAACCACTGCTCCACGTGGCAAACAAATGTATGTTTCTGTTAAATAATGGTATGTTTGCATGGGCTCGTGGGCGCTGCAAACTATGCTATATAAATGTAACTTATAACGATAATTATCTGCTGGTGACTATAACAGCTACGTAGCCCAGTGTATAGTGTGTTGGCTTACAAACTGTATGGTCCTCGGTTCGATTCTCCGTGCAGGCGAAAGGTAAACTTTAAAAAATTTATAAAAGTGAATAATTTCTTCAACATTATTTGTGTTACAGAAAAAGGTGCCAAGAACTAAAATATTTCGTGTAAGTGAAAATTACGAGTATGTTAGGGAATGAGCACAATCGTCTTTGGGAAAAATTCTTCCAAGCATATTATATTTTTTTTGGCTCAAAATGCTTCCAAACATATAATATGTTCACATAAAACAAACATATTAATGTTTCGGCAGTATCCAATAATATATGTGCTTCCTGCAAAATATGTTTGGAACATATGTTAAAGAAGCGATTTTTTTTTGAGGGTGCATATAACAAAGTATTCGTAAAAATAAACAAAAACCGAACTAAAACCAAGTTTCCTCAGATTTAGTAATATTTCTTATAAAATGATAATTCTGACTTCTTTTATTATAGAAAGCTTATCATACATACGAATAACACTTGGCATAGAAAAATATTTTAGTTCATTCGTACTAGGAAGTATTCAATCCTTTCCAAACTTAAGGAAACACACTTGTTAGAATATAGGAAAATTTCCTACATTTCTTTTATCTACCTGTAAACGATACCTGTCATCGATGTAATCGATGTGTTGGCGCGTGGGTTGTTTTTTTAGTTGGAATCGCGTTGTTATGGTATACTGAGAGATTGTTAAAAATAATATAGTAAATTAATATAATAAAAAACTAATAAAATATTTGTTATTTTAAATTAGTGAGAAAATTGGTTTATAAAAAAAGAAAACACCAGTAGTATAACAACCCCTTCATTCGACTTCATTTTGGAATCTTCAATTATCAGGTAATATTCAGTGACGCTAATCTTTTGTGAAAAAATTGGTTTAGGATTTTTTTGTTTATATTTGTAGGTATTGAAATTGTAAAAGGTGGACAAAATTGCTAGGCAGCAACTTTTTCAAAGTGAAAGGTACTAGAAGAAGAAAAAAATGAGTTTTAATATTTCAAGGCCAGTCGATGCTGTTGATTCTAAATAAATATATTTAATATATTAATAAAACATGTCTTTTATTGAAGAAAAAATTGCTTATATAAAAACATAAAATTGTATTTAAAAACGAAGTTAAGCAGTTCTAAATTTGAAGTAAAAGATTTACCACAAATATGTAAGATTTGTCCAAATGAATGAAAAAAGTTCAATAAAATCATTCCATATATGAATTCAATTCAGTTAAATTTTTTCATTCTGTAGTATAGTGGTAGATAAATATAGGAAAATGTTAACTAATATATGGAATGCATTCTATCTAATTTCTATGAAAATCACATCGTACAAACAAATAAAAATGTCTTTGGCGCTATACGAAGTTCAACTTTCTTCACAATGAGTTCATTTTAACTTAAAGAAGGGGTCACTTTTTTCTGGGTGTAGTTCGTACTGTTTAATTTGTCACTGTTTCCCCCTTTTTTCATTTTACTGTCCCAACTCTAAAAAGAGTATAATGCCCTTTCTTTATTTTTTGTGAAGATCCCTTTGTAATTTTTATATTATCTGGTTTTTTTATTTCCTTTGATTGAATATTTTGAATTACTCGTCCTACACCCTCAAAAAAATCGCTTCTCTAACATATTTTCCAAACATATTTTGCATGATATATTATTGGATACTGCCGAAACATTATTATGTTTGTTTTATGTGAACATATAATATGTTTGGAAGCATTTTGAGCCCAAAAATATTATATGCTTGGAAGAATTTTCCCCATAGAATATTGTGCTCATTCCATCACATAATTTTCACTTCCGAAATTTTTTAGTTTTTGGCACCTTTTTCTGTAATACAAATAATGTTGAAGAAATTATTCAATTTTATATTTTTTTTTAAATTTTACCTTTCGCCTGGATGGAGAATCGAACCGAGGACCATACAGTTTGTAAGCCAAAACACTATCCACTGGGCTACGTCTGCTAGCTGTTATGGTCATCAATAGGCAATTATCATTATTATTATTATTATTTTATTTTGTTCATTTTCTTGTATACAGTATTAGCATACATAAAAAAATAATTAATTAAATTTAAATAAACAAAATAAATTCGTATTTATGACAATAACATAAAGTTGTCTGTCACTTTCAATATTTTAGTTAATTCCAGTCTGTTCCTTTTAATTTATAAGTAATCAAATTGTTGTTTTAAAAGTTTTCATTCATAATATAATTTCGATATTTTAAAGCATAACTAATATAATCATATAATCTGTTCCATCCATCCCTCAAACTCTCCGTTTAATATGCTTACAAGTTCATTTTCTTCCAGGTATGATTTTCAAAAATTTAACATTCGGATTTCTCTTAAAAATGGATATGAGTTGATGAAATGTTGTAAATTTTCCACTTCGCCCGAATTGCAGAGAGCACTCCATACTCCCCGAGATATTGTATTTGTTTGCATTTAATGGAAGCATATCTGCTCTTGTTCTCATTAGAAGTGATATTTTATATATATTTCCTGATGGTCCATCAGATTCATTGTCGTTCTCCATTCATGTTCACTCCGAATCAAGTCTTCATTGATGATAATGTTGACCTTTCGAACCAGGGATTCCATAGCTGTTACCCAAAAAACTCTTTTTGACCAAACTTTTAGGGACATATTGTGGCAATCTTGTGTTTTTATATTTGAAAATTGTATCAAAAATGTAGTTTGAATGCAGTTTTAGTGTGTAAAAATGGTTGTCTACAATGTCTGTCTCTAATGAGAGAATATAGTTCGATATAAAGGTAGGTTGTTTTAAAATTCGTTTTAGGAAATATCTTTGCAGCTTATCTACTTCTTCGAACCATGCACAACCCCAAACTTGCGCAGCATATGCTTGAGTTGCTCTGCAGACACTTTTGAAGATTTTCCATTTCGAGAAAAGAGAGACGTGAGGTTTATTTATTAACCCTTGTCATGTTGCATTTATGCATATTTTTGAGGAAGCATTGCGTTTCTCAACATGCTTTGTGAAGGACATTTTCGGTGTGAATATAACTCCCAGATAACAAAATTCGTTCACTAGTTCTATATTTCGATTCAAATATGTCATTTTTCCTCCTTTGCTACACGCCCACCGTTTCGAAATATCATTATTTTCGATTTTTCTAGGTTTACCAACATGTTCCATTGTTTGCAATACCTCTCTAGATTGTATATCATATCTTGCAATATTTCTTTCTCATCCGCCAGTAACACAATATCGTCGGCATATAATAGCACCCGAATATTCACTTCATCCACCATTAACCTCCTTTCAGACGATCGTAAATATCATTTATGTATAGCGTGAAGAGTAGTGGTGATAACAGACACCCTTGCCTCCACTCCTGTATAGGTATTGAAATTTTTGGATAGCTCATCGCCTGTCCATACTACGGATTTGGTATTTTGGTACAAACATCTGATCAGATTCACAATTTTTGTGGATAAACCCATTGAATGTAACTTAAATCTGTGGCTTGGGGCTTAAAGGGCCAATGTCAATATTTGCTGTTTTGAGTTAATCATTGCATTAGATTTCTTTTTTTGCTCTCTTTCATAATTATAAAACAGTCAATCTTAAATTTTACCCAGAAGGTGTTAAATAAGCGTAAAGCTGGTCAATGTCATTATGAACTCATCTATAAAACTTAAAGGTGAGTATTAAGTTCGAGTTTAGCCGCTAAAATCGTTAAAGTGAAAACTAAATCAGTAAGAAAAATGCATGAAATTATACGTATTTGTTGCAAATTTTATTATAACTTGATGGGGAAAAGCCCAAAGCAAATTTTCACAAAGTTTGTATTCCTTAAAATGGGTTATTAAAGAAAAGTATTCGTGAAAAAATGACGTTTTTAGCGGCTAAACTCGAACTTAATACCCACCTTAATGCTAAAAGGGCCAATGTCTACTTTGGCCCTTTTATAAACGTCAACTGTGGACATTTAACCTTACCATCTACCAAACGATGGGAAGAAAATCATCTTCTATATGCTACGTATGGAATGAAACAGTGGATCGGATGAAATTTGCTTCTCTTAGAGGCCTCGCAAGCCAAATCGGGGGATCGGTTTATATGGGGGCTATATATAATTATGGACCGATGTGGACCAATTTTTGCATGGTTGTTTGAGACCATATACTAACACCATGTACCAAATTTCAGCCGGATCGGATGAAATTTGCTTCTCTTAGAGGTCTCGCAAGCCAAATCGGGGGATCGGTTTATATGGGGGATATACGTAAAAGTGGACCGATATGGCCCATTTGCAATACCATCCGACCTACATCAATAACAACTACTTGTGCCAAGTTTCAAGTCTATAGCTTGTTTCGTTCGGAAGTTAGCGTGATTTCAACAGACGGACGGACGGACGGACGGACGGACATGCTCAGATCGACTCAGAATTTCACCACGACCCATAATATATATACTTTATGGGGTCTTAGAGCAATATTTCGATGTGTTACAAACGGAATGACAAAGTTAATATACCCCCCATCCTATGGTGGAGGGTATAAAAAGAGCATGAGTTTTGTTTATCATTTTCGCATTACGGGCACAATTTTTTTGTTTCGTCAAAACAAATCGGAACGTAGGACGAGTAAGTCAAAATATTCAAACAAAGGTAATTAAAGGGATCTTCATAAAAACTAACGAAAGGGCACTATACACTGAACAAAAAGCATGTCCGGTTCCAAAGATTGTGTCTCCACTTTAACAATTTTGATATTGATTCCGAACCAAAGAAGCGGAGAATACAAGTAAGGATGCTTTTAAGACACAATTCTCTTTTAAATGGGGGTTTGTGTACTTGACTCTACGAAGCACATTTCAATTTTTCGCTTTTTCAGCTTTTTTTCATATGCTATAAAATGTCCGTTAAAAACAAGACTTCCAGTAGAAATTATGCTATGTTTCAAGTAAAAAATGTCTTTAAAATAAAGTATTGAAAAACATATCCCATTTTTGAATGACTTTTGCCTTGTAGTCAGGATGCAAAAATGCAACAAGTTTAAAGACAGTTTCATTAATTTTAAAGAATTTTTCTGAATTATTAAAGTCAAGTTGACCTTAGTCCAAAATTTGTTCTTTCATGTTATGATACCCATTTTTAAGTCAAATCACTTAATTATAACGACAACACGACTTCATTGAAAGTATTGACCTTTGAAGATCTATAAAAACAAAGATTAGTTCCTCTTTATTAATGAGTAGTCCAAGAGGAGTTGACGGATTTTTTCGAAAATGAAAGTGGGCATTGAGTTCGAGTTTTGCCGCTAAAATTATTTCTCATTTTATCGGCAAAACCAGAATAACATTACAACTTTTTCCGGTAAATTGTATTATAACTTGGTGGGGAAAGATCCAAAGCAACAATTGAATAAGGTTAGTTTCTTTAAAAGAAATTATTAAAGAAAAGTAAAAGGGTAAACATGGCCATTTTAACGTGATAATGCCAATTTATACCGGCCTTAAGAATTAAATTAAGTACAAAATTATTCGTTAATAAAAATTCATATTTATTTGTATTTCTAATTAATGGTGTTACGTGCTAGCAAACAATTGTTCACACCAAAATAAATTTATGTGCTGTTTTAAAATTACTGTTTAGAATTTAAATATAATGTGCTTTTAAATGGTTATCGTTAACCTTAGGATTCGATGGAAAAATAATTATATATACTCGACTTCACGTTCTTCTTTTGTAAGAGTTTTTGAATTTCTTCGAAAATTTTAAACTTGTATACAAAAACCTTTATTTGTTACACAATTTTTATTGTTGCAATAAAAAAATAATATTTGATTTGAACTCAGTCCATTTCGTTTATATTAAGCACTTTTCTTTTCTGACTTTAAGTCTTTTATAAAACACACTTTACAATTTCGTAGTAAAAATTTAATATAATAGTATGTAATGCTGAACACCTTTTCGGGAACTTCCGAACGTATCTGGAATATATGTTAAAAAATATATTTAAAAAAAATGGTGTTGGTCGAAGCAGGGATCGAACCCAGGTCCCCTGTCACGCAAGGCGGACGACCAACCACTGCTCCACGCTGCCAACAAATGTATGTTTAACAATGTTATGTTGTTAAACAATGTTATGTTTGCATCGGCTCGTGGGCGTCGCAAGCTATGCTATATAAATATAACTTATAACGATAATTTTCTCTTGATGACCATAACAGCTATGTAGCCCAGTGGTTAGTGTGCTGGCTTACAAACTGTGTGGTCCGCTGTTCGAATCCCCGTCCGACAAAAGGTAAAATTAAAAAAAAATTATAAAATATAATAATTTCTTCTAAAATGTTTGTATTACAGAAAAAGTGAGCAAAATGTGAGGGAATATACAATTAGGCAGAAAAAAAATTGAGCACAATCCTCTTTGGGAAAAATACAAAATGTTTGGAACTTAGACTACCCAAACATATTATATTGTTTAGACCAATATGCTTTCAAACATATTATATATTGGAAGAAATCAAACATATAAATGTTTCGGCAATACCCAAAAATGTATATGCTTGAAGCAAAATATATTTGGGAGTATATGTTACAGAAGCGATGTTTTTTGAGGGTGTATACTAGATAGGGTCACGGCCTAAAGGAAAAAAAAAGTTGATGCGGTCACCCCCCAGTTTTGTAGCATATTCGAAGACAATTTCAGAACACCAAAACTTTTTTTTTCCGTGCACCCTACGACCCCCCGAAATACAATTTATTGTGCTGTGTCGTCATTTGAAGTCCGATCGAAAAGAAACGCATATCGTTGTTCGTGGTTGATCGGGGGCTATATTTCGTGCATTGGTCATTTTTGACTCCAACGTCAAATTTGACTTTTAATTTTTTTATTTCGCTTCGTATACCCCTATGACGCCCATTTCTAATAACCATTACAAAGATCTTAACAAAATATGAAACTTTTGCTTTCGAAGTATTTAATTATATTCATAAACAAAAAAGTTACAGAGATTTTAAAAAGTCAATAGGTCACCCTACACAACACTAAATAGTTTTTGCTGTGTTGTCATGATGTCCGATCGAAACCACATGCACATCGTTATTCATATCTACGAAATTGATTTATAAGGCATTTAGAACACAAAACATGTTTATCTGTAAATGTCTAACGGTACCTTTGTATACATACTCGTTGTTTGCACTACGGCATTTTCTGCGTTATGCAAAGTGCATGTGTTTTTGCTAGAACAATTTGAGAGCCTACTGTTTTAAAATTCTAACAATCACTTTCGCTACATGATTTTTTAAGTCTGTCCATATTTTTGTTAGAGAAGGCTGTTGATAGTATTTGAAAAAAGTGAAAACAAAATGAAATTCGAAGCTCGGGATATCGACAAAACTAAATTACCAACAAAATATTGAATTCCTTTTATATTTAAAGAAAGCAGGCACCGCAAGTGTTAAAAAAAAATAAAAAGCTTACATGTTATATAAAAGTTGCAATAAAAGTGGTAACAGAATTGTGGAAAATTACGAAAATTCCAACTGTCGGAAATACATCAATTAGAAAATTATTAATAAACCTTATAAATAAACGTGATGAAAACAGTAGGCTCTCAAATTGTTCTAGCAAAAACACATGCATAACGCAGAAAATGCCATAGTGCAAACAACGAGTATGTATACAAAGGTACCGTTAGAAATTTACAGATAAACGGGTTTTGTGTTCTAAATGCCTTATAAATCAATTTCGTAGATATGAATAACGATATGCATGTGGTTTCGATCGGACATCATGACAACACAGCAAAAACTATTTAGTGTTGTGTAGGGTGATCTATTGACTTTTTAAAATCTCTGTAACTTTTTTGTTTATGAATATAATTAAATACTTCAAAAGCAAAAGTTTCATATTTTGTTAAGATCTTTATAATGGTTATTAGAAATGGGGTATACGAAGCGAAATAAAAAAATTAAAAATCAAATTTGACGTTGGAGTCAAAAATGACCAATGCACGAAATATAGCCCCCGATCAACCACGAACAACGATATGCGTTTCTTTTCGATCGGACTTCAAATGACGACACAGCACAATAAATTGTATTTCGGGGGGTCGTAGGGTGCACGAAAAAAAAAAAAGTTTTGGTGTTCTGAAATTGTCTTCGAATATGCTACAAAACTGGGGGGTGACCGCATCAACTTTTTTTCGTGACCCTATCTAGTGTATACGGTCCAAAACTGGAGCTTTATTTGGTTTAGTCCTCTCTAACATTGTGACAATTTCATGAACTTCTATATCTTAATCTAAGCCTTCGTCCCTTACATATAATGCAGCGTTCTGTATACTGTTTGCTGTTTGTGGCTGATTAAGTAACTGGTCGAAGTATATTTTGAAATCAGATGCGGATATGTTCATGCAAACTTGTTTATCTTGCCCTCTTATTTGTTTAGCCAATTTCCACCACTCTTTGTCAATAGTAGTCCTGCTTAGTTTTAGCTGAATGACTTTCGTAAATTCAAGTTTCCTTTCCCAACATGTCACCTTATATTTCTTTACTGCTTCGAGGTATATGGCTTTGTCGCACAATAGACTTGTTTTTCTGTATTTATTAAGACATTTGAATGATTCTTTTCGTGCTGTATAAGATTGGTGATTGAACCAGATTTGCCTATAATTATCAGATTTTGTTCCTGAAGTTGAGTTTCGAACTGACTTTTGGACTATTGTTGCCAAATCTGTCAAGTCTTTAAGGCCGTTTTTATTTTTCGCATCATCCAGATTTTTATTAAGAGTTCGTTTGTATGTATCTCTTTCATTTTCCTTCCAATGCAATTTTGGTAACAGATTCATTGGTTTAGTGATCTCACGACTTCTATTTATTTCAATCGTTATGTGTATAGGTAAATGATCTGAGCACATTTTTTCGTTAACTTGATATCTTCTGACCATACTCAAAGTATCATAGGATACCGCCGCAATATCATTGACAGCTCCCCAAATGGTTTATATATGTGAAGTGGCCTTCATCGTCTCCCACAGTTCTACCATTTAGTACCATCAATTCATTATCCTCGCGAAATTCCATGTATTGTTTTCCTTTGGCATTTACGATATCATCTTTGGACCTTCTATAATCATTTCCTGCTGTAAATTCAATTTCCATGTGTTCCGAAATATTCTGTTGCAATTCTCCTATTCTTATATTCATATCTCCTGCCAGAATAATGCGGGCATCATTTACACTCTGGAATACTTCTTTCATTTTTTCAAATTCGTTTTTCCAATTTTCTCCTCGGATGTATACAGCGGTAAATGTTAAAACGCCTCTTTGTAATTCAATCTCTACCATAATTAACTCTTCTTCTATTTTAATTTTATGCGTGATTCCCTCTTTTCGTAAAGATTTCTTTATGCCGCAAACTATTCCACCACTCGCTCTTCCATATGCTCTATTCCTCTTTGCAGATTGCCAAACCAGATTAAATTCTTGAAAATATTTTCCCCATCTATCAATTTAATTTTCTTTTATGTGGGTCTCGATTAATCCACTTCTTGACAAAGTTTCTTAATTTCTCTCAGATTGGCTTGGTATTCTGCTATGCCTCTGAATACTAAATTTTTACCCTTAACACTCGCTTCCAGATCCGTCAAGCGCATTTTAAGCATGCTGTTTTCTGCTTCATAAAGTTCCATCACGTGAATAAGGGCATCATTTTGAGTCTTCAGTTGTTGTACTTCTTCGATTAGAACTGTGATACGACCTAATACCTCCTCATTGCATTCTCTTATGATTGATTTTAGAGTTACTACACTCAAATCGGAAACACGTTGGTTATCATTATCCATTTTAATAAGTTTCGGACTATTTGCCCCTTCCTGAACAGGAGATAAATTGTTCGCCCTTATGCGCAATTTTCACCATCTGGATATTCCCACGACATCCATGTATTGTTTAATACCTGCTTTAACACCAACATACACCTCTGGCCAAATTACTGGGCAACTCATACGGAGCACGATGAAAACACGTATGTACTCTTTAACAGACTTTGGGGCAATTATCATTATAATTTATATTTATATAGCATAGTCTGCGGCGCCCACGAGCCGATGCAAACAGAAACATGCAATTGTTTGCCACGAAGACCAATGGTTAGCATGACCGCGTTGACTGCAAAGGGTTGTGGGTTCAATCCCTGTTCCGATCAAACACCAATTTTTTTTTAATTTACACATTTTTATTTATAATATATAAAATTTTTATAATGAAACTTCGAAATGTGGGTTATTAAAGATTTACAGTCAGAAAAGAACAGTGCTTGATAAAAACGAAATGGACTGAGCTTTTGGATAAAACATTATTTTTTTATTGCAAAACTAACAAATTTTGTAACAAAAAACTGTTTTTGGTATAAAAGTTTGAACTTTTGGAAGGAATTCAAAAACTCTAACAAAAGAATAACGTGGAGTCGAGTATAAACATACATAAATAATTTTATAATATACGCATACATTTATTTAGGCGTGAACAGTTTTTTACTAGCATTTAACACCATTTTGTACTTAATTTCATTTTTACCTTTAAGGCCGGTTTTATATTGGCATTATCGCTCTAAAATTACAATGTTTTGCCTTTTACTTTTCTTTAATAATTAATTTTAAAGAAAATAAACATTTTCAATTGTTGCTTTGGATCATTCCCCACCAAGATATAATACAATTTCCCAAAAAAGTTATAACGTTATTCTGTTTTTAGATATTCGAGTTTTGCCGCTAAAATGAAAAATAATTTTAGCTGCAAAACTCGAACTTAATGCCCGCTTTTATTTTTGAAGGTGTCCGTCAACTCCTCTTGGACTACTATTAATAAAGAGGAACTAAACTTTGTTTTTATACATTTTACTGTTTAATTTTTCACTGTTTCCTCCCTTTTTCATTCTGTCTGCTGCATTCCAAATGTGTGCATAAATATTTTGAACGCAACAACAAATCATAGCAAAGGGTTGAAATAAATAAAGTGTGCAACAACAAACGGCCACGTGGTAAAGGTTTGAAAAAAATATATGAGAGAACGCATTTGAAATTACCTGTGTTTGTGTTTTGTGGTATTGTAAAAATGGAAAACAATCTACGTTTATTAAAGGTAAGAAATTGTGAAATGTGAATACCGTTTTCCATTGAAGCCTGTTTACATTAAACGGACTAAAATAATATATTTTTTATTCATTTCTTTTAGTGACCAATTTTATTTCGTGAAATTGACCAATCAATCCCATCAACTCCATCATTTTATCAAATATATAAGAATATGTTTGCAATAAAAAAGTGGGTACCATATTGATCTTTTAAAATTATAATTTTTTTTCACTCCTAGTTTTCTTAAAACCAAGAGCGGTATGGGTTTGTTGGAAGATTCACCTTGAAGTTGCGAAGTGGCGTTGGCATTAAATTGCATTTTTGTTTTACCTGCCTTTTTCAGTTTGAACCCAAGTAGAGAGCAGTATATATGGAATATAAACTAATGAGCTGAATTATGTAATGGTAAAAAAATTCTTTCTTTTGGATTTAAAAATATGAAAAATATACGAAAATAATAAAAATATGTATTTTCCATTTATATTTTTTTTCTATTTCCAGAATTTGCAAAGTATCATCAATATAATATCAAATATAACATTGCTTTCCCATTATTTTTGTCTTTGATTGGTTCAAATTTTAATAGACGATTTCAATGTGTGGATATTTTGGAAAGGAATTGTTACTAAAATTAAATTACTGAGCTCATTAATACACCTTTTATGCTAAAAGACTACAACTGCAAAATAAGATTATAAATCTGCAACCTGGAACTAGGTTAGGTTAGGTTAGGTTATGTGGCAGCCCGATGTATCAGGCTCACTTAGACTATTCAGTCCATTGTGATACCACAGTGGTGAACTTCTCTCTTATCACTGAGTGCTGCCCGATTCCATGTTAAGCTCAATGACAAGGGACCTCCTTTTTATAGCCGAGTCCGAACGGCGTTCCACATTCCAGTGAAACCACTTAGAGAAGCTTTGAAACCCTCAGAAATGTCACCAGCATTACTGAGGTGGGATAATCCACCGCTGAAAAACTTTTTGGTGTTCGGTCGTAGCAGGAATCGAACCCACGACCTTGTGTATGCAAGGCGGGCATGCTAACCATTGCACCACGGTGGCTCCCTATACCTGGAACTAAGAATTGAACTTGATATTCTATGCAGGTGATGTTTAACAAAATTAACTTTTAATTGAACAAAATTAAATTCGAATTATTCTGTTTACTTTCAGAAAACCTAATTTAGCTTACAGGCTGCCGATTTATTGAAAATCTTGGCGCATCTACATATTAGACATGCTGACATGGTTATTATTATAAGAAAGATAATGATTTATATAATTTATTTTTTCACCCTATAGTTGTTATTGATAATAATTGTATTTGTAAGTTATGTTAGAACAAAACACAAATGACAAGAACCAAATCTACTTGTCTATTGCATAATTCAAAAAATAATAATATATTAAATATGTTTTATAAGAAACTCATATTTTCTTTTATTTCAAATAAAACTAAATACGATTTTGGGGTCGCAATATATAAATTTTTTGATTGAAATTTATAGCCAATTGGAATTAATTATTTAAATGAATGAATCAAATAGTTGATTGATTTTTGTCGCGAAATTAATTAAAATTTTAATTGATTCAATTAAAACTGTGATTGAATTTTATGTTAAAAATCAATCACGTTTTTAATCGATTCAATCACACAATTAATTGATTCCGTAACAAAAGTCAATTAAATTTTTAATTGAAAATCGTGTTGGTTTTCAATCAAAATGGGTGAATAATACTATCATTTTCGTGATTGAAGACATTTCAATTAAAAAGATGATTTAATCCGCGATTTTCGTGATTGAAATCAAAAAAAAAAATTTTGTTGTAGCTGGGAAAAATTGTGGATATTAGTTGAATATTGTTGATAACCTATCAATAGTGTGTCGATGTTTCTGGTTGTGTTATTAGGGTGCTATTTGTCCTATGTAAATATAATCAATATAACCATAGCGAGCTAATGCATTATATATTTAGACTTATCTAGAGTTTAATGTATTTAAAGTTTGTATTGACTTAGTGATTAGAAGCATTGCCGTATCTACACATTTGGGGGGCTATAGCCCCACTATTTATACTACAGTAACAATATATAATGGAAAATCATATATAGGTTTTCACATTATAGGGCGGGGGTAAATTTTTTTTTTGGAGGGGGCTAAGCCCTTCCCCCAGAGTCCTTACTACGCTTATGATTAGAAGATAAGGTATTGTAACAAGAGGCTAAGAAATATTTTGTTCGATAGCAAACGAAAAATTTAAAATAAAATTTGTGTGTTCATTAACCTCGACCAAAGCGGAGGCATTTTTATTCACTGTGTTTCCCACCAACGACGCCAACACTCTCAGATATAAGAGTAAATCTTGCTGTGTTGGTTTAACAAAGACATATATAAATACAAACATAAAATACAAATTATCGTTATAAGTTATATTTATATAGCATAGTTTGCGGTGCCCACGAGCCGATGCAAACAAAACATTATTTAACAGAAACATACATTTGTTGGCCACGTGGAGCAATGGTTAGTATGTTCGCCTTGCACGCAAAAGCTCGTGGGTTCAATCCCTGCTCCGACCGAACTCCATTTTTTTACATTTACATTTACACACGACATTACATATGCCTATATTATATTTTTACAATGAAACTTCGGAATGAGGGTTATTAAAGAAAAGTGCTTGATATAAACGAAATGGACTGAACTTTTGGATAAAATATTATTTTTTATTGCAAAAGTAACAATTTTGTAACAAAAAAATGTTTTGGTATAAAAGTTTGAAATTTTCGAAGCAATTCAAAAACAAAACAAGTATATACGGCCGTAAGTTCGGCCAGGCCGAATCTTATGTACCCTCCACCATGGATTGCGTAGAAACTTCTACGAAAGACTGTCATCCACAATCGAATTACTTGGGTTGTGGTATCTTAAAACTTCTTAACATCGTTTTCTAAATTGTGAGTTAGTCCATACGTGGTATATATTAGAGGTCTGCATCGAATAACTTTTCACTACATGTATGCAATTCGCTGTCGAATATAGTACATACACTGTTTTTCTCTCAGAGCGCAAGTAGTGAAGTGAAGAGAACACTTGCTTGTCAAATACCACCAAGTACTTATCCGAAACAATATGTGTTCCGAAAAAAAGGAACAATGCAAATGTAAGTACTTGAGAAAAAGTACAACATGAATTCTCTTCACTTCACGTGGTACCACAAGTATTTCTCAGTTATGTGCGAAGCAAAACTTTCCATTATTATTAATCATAGATATGTATGTATTTCACATATTTCATATATTTATGCATGTCACACACTTACCTTAACGTTTCCCGTTCTTTAAACAAACCAAAAACATATATTATGGAGAGTAACTTTTTTTTGTATTTCTGAAACTGCACATGGTACATGGAGTACCCTATGAAGTTTTGTTCTCGCAACATACTCGACGTGATCACTCTGAGTACATTCCAATAAGAGAGAAAGAGGAATATGTGCTTGTTGGTAGTGAAGACATCAGAGTAGCAACAAGAAGTTACTCGTGGCTTTTGGTGTTCATCAAAATGTGTACCAATTATTTTGCGACTCTCTCAAATAGATGTCCTCATGTATCAAGTACACGTGTACTCTGCATTTACAAATGGAATTGTGCAGACCTCTAGTATATATTAGACAAACAAGTTATGTAAAGTTAAGTCTACAAATAATTACGAATCTATATGGACTTTTTGCACGGTACGTAGAGAGCCAGAATTGAAATATGGGGGTGTCTTATATGGGGGCTATATACAATTATGAACTTGATATGGACCAATTTTTGTGTGATTGGAAATCGATTTATCTGAGGGATATATATAACTATAGACCGATACGGACCTAGTTAGGCATGGTTGTTAACGACCATATACTAGCACAATGTACCAAATTTCAACTCACTCGGATGAAATTTGCTCCTCCAAGGGGCTCCAAAACCAAATCTCGGGATCGGTTTATATGGGGCTATATATGATTATGGACTGATATGGACCACTTTTGGCATGCTTGTTGAATATCATATACGATCACCATGTACCAAATTTCAAGCAGATCGGATGAATTTTGCTTCTCCAAAATCTGGGGATCGTTTATATGGGAGCTATATATAATTATGGGCTGATAATAACCAATTCCCGCATGGTTGTCGGATACCATATACTAACATCACGTACCAAATTTCAACCGAATGGGAAGAATTTTGGTCTTCCAAGAGGCTCCGGAGGTCACATCTGGTGATCGGTTTATATGGGGCTATATATAATTATGGACCGATGTGGACCAATTTTTGCATGGTTGTTCGAGACAATATACTAATACCATATACCAAATTTCAGCAGGATCGGATGAAATTTGCTTCTCTTTGAGGATCCGCAAGCCAAATCTGGGGATCGGTCTATATGGGGGCTATATATATTTATGGACCGATGTGAACCAATTTTTGCATGATTATTAGAGACCATATACTAACACCATGTACAAAATTTCAGCCCGATCGGATGAAATTTGCTTCTCTTAGAGCAATCGCAAGCCAAATCGGGGGACCGGTTTATATAGGGGCTATATATAATTATGGACCGATGTGGACCAATTTTTGCTTGGTTGTCAGAGACCATATACTAACACCATGTACCAAATTTCAGTCAGATCAGATGAAATTTGCTTCTCTTAGAGGCCTCGCAAGCCAAATCGGGGGATCGGTTTATATGGGGGCTATATATAATTATGGACCGATGTGGACCAATTTTTGCTTGGTTGTTAGAGACCATATACTAACACCATGCACCAAATTTCAGCCGGATCGGATGAAACTTGCTTCTCTTAGAGGCCTCGCAAGCCAAATTTGGGGGTCCGTTTATATGGGGGCTATACGTAAAAATGGACCGATATGGCCCATTTACAATACCATCCGACCTACATCAATAACAACTACTTGTGCCAAGTTTCAAGTCGATAGCTTGTTTGGTTCGGAAGTTAGCGTGATTTCAACAGACGGACGGACGGACGGACGGACATGCTCAGATCGACTCTGAATTTCACCACGACCCAGAATATATATACTTTATGGTGTCTTAGAGCAATATTTCGATGTGTTACAAACGGAATGACAAAGTTAATATACCCCAATCCTATGGTGGAGGGTATAAAAAGATCGTGAAGTCGAGTATACTCATAAATAATTTTGCAATATAATACACATAAATTTATTTAGGCGTCAACCATTTTTACTAGCATTTAACACCATTTTAAATGTATTTAAAATTTATCGTATTTAGAAATACAAATTTTTAGTAACGAATAATTTTTACCTTTAAGACCAGTATTAAGTTGACATTATCGCTCTAAAATGGCCATGTTTTCACGTTTACTTTTCTTTAGTAATTTAATTTAAAGAAAATAAACTTTTTCGATTGTTTCTTTCGATCATTCCCCACCAAATTATAATATAATTTGCCAAAAAAGTTATAATGTTATTCTGCTATTAGAGATTCGAGTTTTGTCGCTCTCTGAATAAAATATTACAACATATATAGGGTGGTTAAATTGTAAGGGCCGATGTTGAATGTGAACCACACCTAAACGCCAAGTTTTTTTTCCGAATTTTATTTGACATTTCTCTATTTCAGACTTACTCAATTTGAACCATGGAGAGATACACAATCCAACAACGTGTTAAATGGTTCCAAGAAATGGCAACAGTGGATGATCAATTTTCGAAGAAAATCATCTTCAGTGATAAGGCACATTTTCACCTCAGTGGATACGTCAATAAACAGAATTGCCGCATTTGGGCGAATGAGAATCCAAGAGTGATTGTCGAAAAACTAATGCACCCGCAACGAGTGACTGTTTGGTGCGGTTTATGGGCTGGCGGCATCATCGGGCCGTATTTTTTCCAAAATGAGGCCGGTCAGGCAGTTACTGTGAATGGTGTTCACTATCGTGAGATGATAACGAACTTTTTATGGCCCGAATTGAAAGATATGAATGTGGATGATATGTGGTTTCAGCAGGACGTTGCCACTTGCCACACAGCTAACGAAACAATGGCTCAATGCGCAACAAATTCAATGGCCGTGTTATCTCACGTAATGGCGATGTCAATTGGCCGCCAAGATCATGTGATTTGACACCGTTGGACTTTTTTCTTTGGGATTATTTGAAAGAAAAGGTGTACGTCGATAAGCCAGCAACAATTCAAGATCTAAAGGATGAGATAATTCGGCACATTAACGGCATAGAACCTCCATTATGCCTCAGCGTCATCGAAAATTTGGACCATCGGATGAATGTGTGCAACCGAGGTAGCGGCGCCCATTTGGCCGATATTTTGTTTCATACATAATTGAGTAATACCAATATATCATAATAAAATAAAATTATAATAATTTCCTAAATAGTTTGTGTTTTATTCAAAATCAACATCGGCCCTTGAAATTTTAACCACCCTTTATATGTTTACTCGAAATTTGTATATTTATATATGTTTACATTCACACATATTATTTTTATGAAACGTTCATGTCCCAAACATAATATATTCTAACATATTAACATATGTGTCTCAAACATTTATTACTAGTTTAAGAAGAATATATTTTTCCACTTAGGTATATTGTTTTTAAAGAATTCTGTCCGAAACACATTTTGTTTATATCGAAACATATGAAAAACATGTTTTTCTAACAGTGTACATAATTTAGACCTTGATCTCAAACTAGCCAATAAAATCCCCCAAGCAGATACAAACGACTTTTCAAAGAATTACTTACTTCACATAAGGTTCACAAAATTTACTTCAAGTCGCTCATGGACGTCAATTCAAAACTTTTTATACACCAGAATTTTAAAAATCTTCAGAATATCTGTCTCCAACGCCAATGTCGACATTTTCACTTCACAAACTGAAGACTTCATAACATGGCTCGAGTCCGAAAGTTTTAAATAACTATTAAAAAATGGCTTTGCGAAACTTGGATGCAAGTCCGAATTACCTAAATACAAATCTTAATTTTGTCATAAAAGTCATTTGAGGTGACATGATCCTGGATTATCCAAAGACATGCATTTTCTCATCAAGAGCTACATTTCCAAATATGTAACCAACAACTTAGGCTACAAATGACCTATGTATGCGTTCTCTGGAAATTCATTTTCCCCGGGACTAAAATCCTCCTATTCTAAACAGTAGGGGAAGAACTATACTCAAAAAAAAGTTTACTTGAATCCAAAGATTTTGACCTTCCCATAAGGATTTTGGCCAAATATGCGGTTTTTTAATATAAAGACATTTCTAGAGACCTATCTGGCCTTAAATCTAGGATCAATAAAATTAAAATTAGGATACATACCTCATTTATCCAATTTTGTTGCTCTTTTCGCGTTATATTAATAAAGATATTCACGTACAAACAAATACATGTTAAAAAATTCAAATTTTAACGGATACCTCAAAGTAAAAAATGTTTTCTTGATTAAAAAAACTTTGAACCAAAGATGCTAAATCCTCAAAATAAGTCTTAGCCAGGGCCGTCTTTCCTCTTTTAGAGGACCTGGGCATATTAGTATAATGGGGCGCCTATGACTTTGACAGAAAACTATTTTGTTATAATAAACAAGAAAAATAGATAAACAAGGTATTGATACTCGCATTAAGCGAATAGATAAATGTACACTGAAAAAATTATTGTCGTGAGGTCAAAGATTTCATGTCTTCAAAATACGAATGCAATAGAAACCGCATTTCTCTAATATAAAGTTTTTTGCCTTGTCCAAAAGTCGATAAACTTTTCAATGCAATCGTATTGTCCTTATAATTAAGTGATTTGACTTAAAAATGGTTATCATAACATGAAAAAAAAATGTTTGGGCTAAGGTCAACTTGACTTTAATAATTCAGAAAAATTCTTTAAATTTCATGAAAATGTCTTTAAATTTGTTGTCTTTGTGCATCTTGACTACAAAGCAAAAAATCGTTCAAATATAGGACATTTTTTTCAAAACTTTATTTTAAAGAAGAGTTTTACTTGAAACTAGCATAGTTTCTACTGGAAGTTGAGTCTTAATTTGGAAAATAAAGTTGTCGTTAACTCGTTTTTAAAGGACTTTGACAGAATATGAAGAAAAAAAGCTGAGGAAGCGAAAAATTAAAATTTGTTTCCTAGAAGCAAGTACACAAAACCCAAATTTCAAAGAGAATTGTGTCTTAAAAGTATCCTTACTTGTAGTCTCCGCTTCTTTGGCTCGGGATCAATACCAAATGTTTTAAAGTAAAGACAAAATCTTTGGAACCGGGCATGCTTTTTTTCAGTGTGATATTTGCCACAAACGTAACTCCCTTAGCATTCACAGGTTAGTGATTAAAATTCTATGTAAAAGTTGAATTATAATAGAATTCAAGAAATTTCAGTTTATTAATTCTTTTGTAACAAAATACGAAAAATTAGGAGCAAATATTGAAATAATTGAAAACGTTTATTTTCTTTAATGGTTATAACAAAAACATTTTTTTTGTTACAAAATTGTTACGTTTGCAATAAAAAATAATATTTTTTCCAAAATCCCAGTCTGTTTCGTTTATATCAAGCACTTTTCTTTTCTGACTGTAAATCTTTAATAACCCACATTTCGAAGTTTCATTGTAAAAATTTAATATAGTAATATATTAATATGAATGTAAAAAAAATGGTGTTCGGTCAGATCAGCTATTGAACGCACGACCCTTTGCATGCAAGACGGACATGCTAACCATTGCTCCACGTGGCCAACAAATGTATGTTTCTGTTAAATAATGTTTTGTTTGCATCGGCTCGTGGGTACCGCAAGCTATGCTATATAAATATAACTTATACCGATGATTGTCTATTGTCTATATAGTGTGTTGGGTTACAAGCTGTATGGTCCTCGGTTCGATTCTCCGTCCAGGCGAAAGGTAAAATTTAACAAATTTAATAATTTCTTCAACATTGTTTATGTTACTGAAAAAGGTGCTAAGAACAAAAGAATCTCGTGGAAGTGAGAATGATGTGAGGGAATATGCAATTAAATTTAAATTTTTTGGAGCACAGTCTTTGGGAGAAAATTCTTCCAAGCATATAATAATTTTGGGCTCAAAATGATTCCAGACATATAATATGTTGACATAAAACAAATATAATAATGTCTCGGCAGTATCCAATAATATATGTGCTTCCTGCAAAATATGTTTGGAACATAACAACTCTCTCAATAGGGATAACTGTATTCCTGTTGTTTTTTTTTTTTTTGACTTCTTCTTTGCTACACTTTGCCAAACCAAAGATCAGCCAGAACAAAAGGGTAGTCGTTTAGTCAGTATTTTCACCGGTCTTCTAGAACTAATTAAACCAATGACCATAAACAAATAAGTGAAACCGAAGGGAAATAGTAAGTATATTACTATGAAATATGTTATGAAGAACTTGAAATTAGTATAAAATCAAATCAAATGTGAAACATAATAATTAAATTAAGAAATGTAATTGTACATATCATCATATCATACTAAGTATAAAACAAACAATCATAATAAGAGTTATACATTTAAAAGGCAATGTGTGGTAAAAATCGGACGGACATCAGTGACATTTCTAGAGGTGAAAGTCGACCTCAAAACTTATAGTGATATATAGCAAGAAACCCATCAAAACCCCATGTAAATTTAGTGGGAATTCACTCCCCCACTAACAGGGTCTTTTCGTGTTCTGTTGACCAGTCAACTCCAGAGTCGATGTGGAACAGCCGGACATCAAAAATGTCCTTCTAATGTTCAGCGTTTGCATTCGACACTACAAGATCAACGTGACAATGCGTCAGCGTTACCATGTTTGCCACCTTTTCTATGCTCGATACTAAAATTGTAGCTTTGGAATCTTTCTATCACACGTGTCAATTGAACTTCCGGATTCTTGAATTGGAGCAACCATCGTAAAGCGGAGTGATCAGTTCTGAGCAAGAAATGCTGTCCATACAAGTATTTATGTAATGTAATGTAATAGGCCGATGAACATCTCTTTGCCGTCAATCTGTTGAAATAGCACAACTCCAATATCGTACACACTAGCATCTGTATCCAAAACAAATGTTTTGCTAGGAAAAGGATACGCTACACACAAAAAATTATCACCAAAATTTTTTCAATTAAACACCTAATTGAATTTGGAAACGGATTCAATTAATTATTTAATCAAATCCGAATAAAATCCAATTAAAAAATTATTGATATATGTTACGTTTCCAATAAAAATATTAATTGATTCAATCAATTTGTTGAAATTGAATAATTTTGAGCTATGCAAAGAGCGAAAAGAGAACAAGAGAATGGGCATTTATTCAACAACGTATGATGGAGAGACCAGTCTGTGGAAGTAACTCGTAGCGAATGGTTGGGTTTTAGTTTTTCGCGTAAATTGAAAAACATGTTTGGCGACATTCTGTCTGCTGCGTGCGAAATGTGTGCATAAATGCATTGAACGCAACAACAAATCATAGCAAAGGCTTGAAATAAATAAAGTGTGCAACAACAAATGGCCACGTGGTCAATGTTTGAAAAAATATATGGCAGAACGCATTTGAAATTATTGTATTGTAAAAATGGAAAACAATCTACGTTTATTGAAGGTAAGCGATTGTGAAATGTGAATACCGTTTTCCATTGAAGCCTGTTTACATTAAACGGACTAAAATAATATATTTTTTATTCATTTCTTTTAGTGACCAATTTTATTTCGTGAAATTGACCAATCAATGCCATCATCATTTTTATCAAATATATAATATATATGTTTGCAATCTAAATTTTTTTCACTCCTAGTTGGGTTTGTTCGAAGATTCACTTTAAAGTTGCGAAGTAGCGTTGGCATTAAATTGCAGTTTTGTTTTACCTGCCTATTTCAGTTTGTACCCAAGTAGAGAGCAGTATATCTATCTGATATATAAACTAATGAGCTGAATTATGTAATGGTAAAAAAGTTCTTTCTATTGGATTTAAAAATATCCGAAAATAATAAAAATATGTATTTTCCATTTATATTGTTTTCTATTTCCAGAATTTGGAAAGTTTCATCAATATAATACCAAATATTACATTGTTTTCCCATTATTTTTGAGTTTGATTGGTTCAAATTTTAATAGACGATTTCAATGTATGGAAATTTTGCAAAGGAGCTCCTTAATACACCTTTTTATGCTAAAAGACTACAACTGTAAAGGAAGATTATAAATCTGCAACCTGGAATTAAGAATTGAACTTGATATTCTATGAAAAAAATAGTTTAATATACTTGCTCTACACAAGACCTTATCAAACAATAAGGGAAAGTTTCGATTTTGGAAAAATAATTTAAATTAAGTCTTTTGATGAAATCACAATTTTTCTCCTATCCAGTTTCATTATGTAGTAATGAAGTAGTGTATCTCCAATTCTTTCCATTTATAATGTTTAAAAATTTATTTTGTACAATCTGTAGCTTCTCCAAATGGGTTTTTGCAGCGTTGTACCAAACTGGACATGCATATGTTAAAATAGGTCTTATGATACCTTTGAAAAGAAGATTCTTATTTTTAAGATTCAGCAGAGATTTTCTACACAAAAGCGGCCACAAAGCCCTTAACGATTTTATCGATTTGTTACGTATCTCTTCAATGCGTTTCCCATAGGTTAATTTTTTAACCTATTATTGCAGTTTCTTCTGAATATCCATCTGAATTAATCTCGAATGAGTTGAATTTGTAGCAGTTAAAGTTCGTTTGAATAGAAACTACATGTTTGTTTCATGTTCATATATTCCACCATCTTCAAATGAAGATCTGTATAGTAAACATGCAAATGCTATTTTATCTGTCTTTCAAAAATCTAACTGTATGGATTTACTTATTGCCCTTGGTGATTTCAATTTACCAGCACTTAAATGGAATCAATCCTTAAACTCAAATGCATTAGTTCCATCTGGAACTGGGTTTGGGAATAACTTCATTGAGTCGTTGTTCCAATCTGATCTTTGTCAAATTAATAATGTATACAATTACCGGAATACTATTTTAGATTTGATATTTACGAACCAAAAAGACATTGTTCCTTTTTCATTTGTTCCGTTGACATTACCTGAGGATCGTTATCATCCGACAATAAGTATTCAAATTCCTTTGTCATTATATCGCAAGGAACCGAAAAATAACTGTGGAAAACTATACTACTGCTTTGCAAAGACGAACTTCCAAAAATTAAATTCACTTTTAAGTGAAACTGATTGGCATGAAGTAATTTCAGCATCTTCTATTGATTTAATGATTGAAAAGTTTTATTCTATATTAAAAGACTGTATTAAAAAATCCGACCCTAGAATTTCGTTTAAAAACTCGACTGGTCCATCTTGGAATTCAAGCAATGGCTAAAAAAAAGAATAAATTATATAGAAAATTTAAGATTACTGGAAATGCTATTGATTTTGCGAAATATTATGTTGCCCGAACTGATTATAACTTGGAGAATAAAAGATCTTATAAATTGCACAAATGTAAAAAGTGAACTGAAACGAAACCCTAAAAGTTTTTATGGATTTATTAACTCCAAACGCAGTGTTAGAACTTTTCCTAAGTCACTTAAATTTGGAGCTGTTGTCGCAGATGATGATGCTGGAATTACTAATCTATTCGCAGACTTTTTTGAATCAACTTATTCAACTAAGCCCTATGATGAATGTAATTCATATCTTTACCCAATACCTCAATCCTGTCTTATCAATATACAATTACTGAATATCAATACTGTTTTTGAAAATTTGCAAAGCCTTAAAAACGACAATATTCCAGGTCCAGATGGTATTCCTGCTTGTATCTTGAAACAATGTGCTGATTATCTTTCTCTTCCTGTATGCGAATTATTCAACAAATCGCTTAGTTCAGGAATTTTCCCGCCATTATGGAAACAATTCTTTATTACACCGTTATTTAAATCTGGTAGAAAGATAGATATTTGTAATTATAGAGGTATAGCTAAACTGAACGCTATTCCGAAACTTTTTGAGAAGATTGTGACTGAAACTCTATGTTTCAAGTATCACCAATTTTGTCTAACTGTCAACATGGCTTTAGAAAATCTAGATCAACTGTGACTAACCTAATGGAGTTTACTTCATTTATAAATGATGGATTCAAAGAACGCAAACAAACTGATGTTGTTGATACTGACTTTAGTAAAGCATTTGATAAGGTGAATCATAAGCTTTTACTACGGAAATTGGAGTTTATGGGTTTCAGTGATGTTTTTAAAATGGCTTCGCTCTTACTTGACTGGTAGAACACAGAAAGTTAAATTTCGTGAAACGCTTTCTAGAGACATTGCTGTATATTCAGGAGTGCCGCAGGGAAGTCACATTGGACCGATTCTTTTCAACCTGTTTATATATGATTTACCAGAATCAATATTTCGGTGCAACGTTTTAATGTACGCAGATAATGTTAAAATTTTTCATTCTTTTAACGATCATACTGGACAAACTATTTCACATGAAGATCTAGACAGATTATTTCAGTGGTGCAAGGTGAATCTGATGGAGCTGAACATATCGAAATGTAAACATATGTCATTTTTCAGAATAAAACTGTTGCACTCATGCTATGTCTTGAACGATCGTGAACTTGAATCTGTTAATTCTATACTAGACCTTAGAGTCACATTGGACCCACGATTGGATTTTCGACGACATATCTCCTTAACCATTAACAAAGCATATGGAACTCTTGGCTTCATCAAAAGGTGGAGCAAGGAGTTCTCTGATCCGGTTGTAACAAAACTTATATATTTCGTTTGTGCGATGTATACTTGAATATGCATCTGTAATTTGGGATCCTGTTTATGCGATACACTCCAATTCAATAGAATCGGTTCAAAAACAATTTCTTTTGTTCTGCCTTCGCAGATATGGGTGGAATTCTAGTAACCTTCCCAGTTATGAATAGAGGCTAAATATAATCAAACTCCCAACTTTAAAGAGTCGCCGTACAATGCAAAATATTAGCTTCTTGTCTAATGTTATTCACGGACGAACGGATTGTGTCTATATTTTGAATCGGATCCTTGTGAATGTTCCTCTGAGGCCGTCACGAAACTACCAGCTGCTCAAAATCCCTTGTTCTAGGTCAAATTATGAGAATAATAACCCAATACTTCGTCTGTCCTCCCAATTCAATAAGTATTTCTTCTTACTGGACCTATCTGAAGATCATACTACACTTAAACGTAAAATAATACTATTTTTAAGTGCATAATGTTATTTGTAAATATGTATTTATAGAATTAGTCTGTAAGGATTATTTAATCTATAGACTTAATAATAAAAAAAATATTTGGATATACGGAAGCTCTGTGCAGCGACCGGTGAACCGTCTCCGAAGCCTAGAAAGACTCAAAAGTCCGCTGGCAAAGTAATGGCCTCTGTTTTTTGAGATGCGCATGGAATAATTTTTATCGATTATCCTGAGAAGGGAAAAACCATCAACAGTGACTATTATATGGCGTTATTGGAGCGTTTGAAGGTCGAAATCGCGGCTAAACGGCCCCATATGAAGAAGAAAAAGTGTTCTTCCACCAAGACAACGCACCGTGCCACAAGTCATTGAGAACGATGCCAAAAATGCATGAATTTAGCTTCGAATTGCTTCCCCAACCACCGTATTCTCCCTATCTGGCCCCCAGCGACTTTTTCTTGTTCTCAGACCTTAAAAGGATGCTCGCAGGGAAAAAATTTGGCTGCAATGAAGGGGTGATCGCCGAAACTGAGGCCTATTTTGAGGCAAAACCGAAGGAGTACTACCAAAATGGTATCGAAAAATTGGAAGGTCGTTATAATAGTTGTATCGCTCTTGAAGGGAACTATGTTGAATAATAAAAACGAATTTTGACAAAAAATGTGTTTTTCTTTGTTAGACCGGGGACGTATCAGCCAACCTGTTACATCCTAATCTGCTCGTCAATTAATTTGCTTAAAAGCTTGGCACATTTTCCATACAAATTAGCCTCCGCAGCGTTAGGTGCACGTTGACTCTTTCGCTTATAAGACCTTCTCACTTTAATACATTTGATGATGTTAGTAGGTAAGTGGTAGTTATCAGATTTATCAACTTTTGGGGTAGAAGTATCCCTTGCTTCAAAAATCAGATGCCTTAATTTTGAGATTTCAAAATTAATCGATTCTTTTAAATGATTGTCTTGTAATACTATTGTGGCTTCGATATTTCTTTTGTAATGTGCCCAGTTGGCAAGCTTATAATTGTAATAACTAGTGTCAACGTGTTTGGCGGAAGCGAACTTTAATGTTTAACAAAATTAACTTTTAATTGAACAAAATTAAATTCGAATTATTCTGCTTACTTTCAGAAAAACTAATTTAGCTTACAGGCTGCTCATTTATTGGATATCTAGGCGCATCTACATATTAGAAGGAACATGTTGACATGGTTTTTATGACAAGGAAGATAATGATTTATATAGTTTATTTTTCACCCTTTAGTTGTTCTTGATAGTAATTGTATGTGTAAGTTATGTTAGAACACACAAATGACAAGAACCAAATCTACTCGTCTATTGCATAATTCAAAAAATAATAATATATTAAATATGTTTTATAAGAAACACATATTTTCTTTTATTTCAAATAAAACTAAATACGATTTTGGGGTCGCAATATATAAATTTTTTGATTGAAATGTATAGCCAATTTCAATTAATGATTTAATTGAATGAATCAAATTGATTGATTTTTGTCGTGAAATTAATTAAAATTTTAATTGATTCAATTAAAACTGTGATTGAATTTTATGTTAAAAATCATTTTCGTGATTGAAGACATTCAATTAAAAAATGATTGAATCTGCGATTTTCGTGATTGAAATCAAAAAAAAAAAAAAAAATTTTGTGTGTAGAACTGGAGCTGAACATAAAAGTTCTTTAAAATGTTGGAATGATTACTCCTGTTCATCGCTCCACTGGAACTTCTGGCCATTTTGTGTCAATTTATGGAGACTAGCGGTGATGCTGGCAAAGTTTGGGAGAATTTGTTGGTAATATGTGCATAACCCAATCTCTGACAGCTTGATTTTTGGTCTCATCGGTGGATATGCCCTCTGCAGTCACATGATTACTCCGGTATTTAACTTCGCACTGGGAACGGGAGCACTCATTTGCGTTAAGTCGTAGACCTGCAACTGACAATTGTTCGTCAAAAGTTTTGCCCATCACTATGATATCGTCGAAGTATATCAAGCAGGACTTCCCCTTTAGCACCCGCTCCATCTATCTCTCGAAGGCAGCCGAAGCATTACAAAGCCCGAATAGCATTACATTGAATTGCCGGAGACCACCATAAACTTCGAAAACCGCCATTTCTTTGTTTTTCACGGCGATCTCTACTTGCCAATATACACTCTGCAAGCGTGGAAAAACCATGTGGTTCGGGCTAGTGTGTCCAATGTGCCATCAATGCGAGAAGGCGGACAACTGTCCTTTTTGGCGACATCATTCAATTTTCTGTAGTCCTCGCAGAATCGGGTACTGTCATCTTTCTTTTTAACTAGCACAACTGGCAAACACCAAGGAGTTCATGATGGTTCGAGTATACCACTTACCGGCATTTCCCTTAAGCAAAGACAGATGCGTTCTTCCACAATAATTGCTTGTCCAAGCCTCTGCATACCCTTCTAAATATTTCTTTGCTGTTCCACGTGTCTTTGATGAACTACTTTCCAGGTTGACTATTGCCTGCCAAGGAAATTTTCCAATCTATTATTGATGGCTAGGCAAGTTCAAACCTCGAACTGATATAACATAAGTCCCTATTTATTACTTGTTACCAGGGTATTTGCTATGAAAATGTTGTTCTTATTGTCTGCTGGTTCAACCACCTACAATTTGGTGACTTCACAATGGTCATTCATGTGACCCATATTTGGTTAGGTTAGGATAAAGTGGCCCCTTCGATGTCAAGAAACGCCACGATTGTGTATTCATTGACAGATAGTGAGCTTTCAATAAAGTTCATTAGACCTGCCCTTCGAATAAGCATGAATCGACGCTAGTTCTAAGATAAATATCGAGTATCCTCTCTGGAGTATTAAGTTGAAATGAGGATAGGCTAATTGGTCGGAAATCCTTCGGACTCGAGTGAGAGGCTTTTCACGCTTTTGGTATGAAAACAACTTTTGTTTTCCTTCCACTTTTCTGGAATATTTGCTAAGTTTATACATCCTTTATATATCACCGTCAACCAAGGGATAATTCTGCCAGTCACTGCTTGTACTGTTCCGGGGGATTTGAATGGTCCAAAACTATTTAGAGCCCATTTTATTCTAGATTCTGATACAATTTCCTCGATAGGAAATGACCGCTGAGCCTGTGTTGCATCGCCAGAACATGGTTCAACCGTCTGATTTCCGGGAAAATGTGTGTCCAAAAGTTCCTCCAACGTCTTCTCACTGGGCGGTGTCCAATTGCGCTCCGATGTTTTAATAAAACCTGGAGCGGAGTTAGTGGATGCTAGATGCTAGTGGATGCTTCCGTAGTTTGGAAGCCTCGGACGTATTCTCAATACTGCTGCAGTAATCATTCCAAGAGTTATGCTGAGCCCTTCTCAGTTCACATTTATATCCTCTCAGATTCATCTTGTAAGTATCCCAATCCTCCGGAGCTCTTTTTGACTTTGCTTTGTTAATGATTTTCCTGCAGGATTTCCTTAACTCCGTAGGCCACAATGGCGGTCCATTTCCCCCCTTGGCTTTCCTCTAGGGCATGAAGCTTTTAGTGAGATGTTGAAGGCCTTTGAAATCCGCTCCACGGTTTGTTCGATGTCCTGCACAGTACTTATTTTTATCTGATATCATCATATTGAACGTATTCCTATACCTATTCCAAAAAGCTTTCCTCACATTTGGCGGAAATATCGCCTTTGGAGTACGAACTTCCAATTTTGGAACTGATGCAGCAATGAACTGAGAAGTTATGTTCCTTCTAAACTTGCCACTCAGATATTTTATCATTCAGTTCCGGAGAGGCCAAAACCTCTTGCCTATTTTTGGTGACGAAGGTTCGTGCATCCCCCTTATTGCAATTAGTACGCAAAAACACTATTAGCGACTCTCCCCTTGCGTTAGTATCGCTACTTCCCCAAATACTATGATGTGCATTTGCATCACATCCCATAATGAGTTTTGTCTTGGTTTCCAGTGACTCCTCAACCAAGGTCTTAACGGCACATGGAGGCATCTCCCTATCATGTCCCATGTAGGTCGAGGATACCCAACATTTGCATTTGGCTATCTCTAGACTGGGTGCGACAGTGTCTGCATTGCTCAATAAAGGAAGCAGAAATAAGTTTAGTTCGTTTTTGGCAATTATACATGCTCGATTTATACCTTTACCGGTACTATGCCAAAGTTTAAACCCCGGTTGAATAAGAACTAAATCTATGCATCCTATCATCAGGACTTTTAAGACAGTACAATCAGCCTTAGAATGCACTATGGGGGAAATCACGATGTTAGCGGCAAAAAATACTTCCCACCAAGTTAGTTTCATAAAATTTGGTAAGTAGATTTGTAGTTATAAAGAGATTTTAGAAAAATGGGCGGGCCACGCCCCTTTTAGAGTAATTGCTATAAATACCTCGAAAAATTGTGTTATTTGTTTTGCATCATTCAGCAAAGTTGTAGCTCTTGACTAGGCAAATAAAAATGCTGAATATATTAAGTCGGAAAAATTTCATCTTCATGCTCAAAACACCAACAAATGTCGAAAAATGAAAAGTTTTCACCGATTTTTTCGGCTTTCCTACTGCGTAAGCTCTATTGAAAATTTTACCAAACAATCAAGTTAAGAAATGTAGCCTATATATTTATTAACAACTTTCTAGTTCACACTAACTTCATACGATTACTCCTTAACAAAATCTTTTGCAATTTTAGTTGTTGTAAACAAGAAATATATGAGCCAGAGCTATCCATAGCTCAGAGATGCATGTGAAGTATTTATATTGTGCACTTTTGAATCCTTACGGGCGGTACCTGCTCGATCTTTTTTCAACACTTCGGGCCTCAGATTAATTTTCTGTAAGGAAATCTATAGTAACTATTGAGATAAATATACTAATATTTTGTATATTGTGGCAGACTTCGGGGACCAGTCATATTTTGTGAAAAATATTTCACTATTTTTAATGCAATGACGACGAGACTTTTGAGTACCGTTTTCAAATTCCGAGGAGAAAGCAATTAAGGTTGGCTGTAAATGTTTTAAAAACCAAGACTAATACCACCAAAAGATGCTAAACGGTCCTTGCCGGAAAATGCTCTTCTCTCTTTTGTGCGAGAAATGGTTTTCATCATCGTTTCCACTGCTATTTTATTTCGGTTTTTCGAAATGATGGCCCAAAACATTTTCTTTTAATTTTGAGTTTTTTTGCTGCCAAGTCTACGCATGCAAACGACTTATTCATATCTCAAACCGTCAGACTTCAATATGTAATATCTATAACATAATTCGAATCATTTCTCTTATTTGCCAACAAAAACTCAAAGATTTCAAAATTTTTAAACCTGAGTGTTTCTGATCATTTATTCATTAGCAGTCAAATGCAAACAGTTTTGCCATGCCATAAAACTGGAGATTTCTACAAACAATCATATTGTTACGTTTTTATATTTAGGCGTTTTTAATTACCCGACAATTAAAACACAGTTCTTTTAAATAACGACAATCTACAATTTATTTACTATGACTTCACACTTTACAATTCGTTCACACTGAAGTTATTCGTTTGACGCTTTAATTAAGACTGACTCGTTAGCAGCATGCGAGCGCTTTTATATATGACGGTGTGGCAATACGAGAACATTCTGGTAGCACTACAATATTCTGGCAACGCCAGAACATTCCTAGACAATGCTAGAAGGATCTACGACCATTAAGTTGTTTATCTGGTGGCTGCCAAACACATACACACTCACATAGATATATGCTCGCATTACTACAACAACAACAATAATGACAATAGACAATGAGATGAAATGAGAATGCAAAATAACAAAGCAAAGGGGTTACTATTATATGAGAGAGTAAGAACTAACATTTCGATAAGCAAACTAAAGAACATAAAAGAAATTCAGGAAAATACTAGAAAATGAATAGATGATTCCAACAAGTGATAGCGAAATTTTATCGTTACAATTTGAAATTTTAAATTAACGGAAACTAATTTAAATAAACTTATATCTATAATTATCAAATTCGTAACACTGCCTCCCGCTTAAGCCTGTTCGTCCCGAACAGGCACAGAACCTGTTCCGTAAGGAGCCAATCGTTCCAGATGTACAACTTTCATCTTTGATCTAGGGCTGCCGTCCTTCTGAATCCGGTATACAACATCATTGATCTTCTTGATGACTTGGTATGGGCCTTCCCACTCTGTTTGCAGTTTAGGACATAATCCTTTCTTTCGTTGCGGGTTAAATAGCAGAACCAATTCTTCTTCTTGGAAGCCCTCAGTATTTACGGCACGATCGTATCTCGCCTTCATTCTGTTGCTGACCATTTTTATTTTGTTGCGCACTGATTCGTGAACTTCACCGAAAGTGTTTGGGATGTCGTTTCTGTTTTCTTCCATGGCTAGCTCATTAGGTTTAGCGCCGAATATCAGATCTCCAGGCAACTTCAACTCAGTTCCGAATAGAACATTGGCCGGTGTTCGAGAGGTGGAATCATGAATGGCAGATCTATAGGACAGCAAAAACTTTGGTATATGCTCGTCCCAGTCCCTCTGGCCGTTGTCCACCACTTTTCGAAGATGTTCCTCCAGGGTGCGATTAAACCTTTCTACCATGCCATCGGATTGTGGATGTAATGGCGTAGTCCTCGTTTTCTTGATACCAAGGGATTCACACATCTCTTTGAATATGGCCGATTCAAAATTTCTTCCCTGGTCTGAGTGAATCTCGGACGGCACACCGTAGCTACATATCCAGTTTTTGTTGACCACATTAACAATCGTTTTTGCCTCTTGGTTTGGAATTGCATACACCTCCGGCCATTTGCTGAAGTAATCCATGACCACAAGGACATAACGGTTTCCAGAATCACTTGCTGGGAAAGGGCCTGCCACGTCCATTGCTATTCTTTTAAACGGGGCTCCTGGTCTATACTCTTGCATAGGACCTCGACTTCTCCTTGTTGGACCTTTCGCCTTCATGCACTTCTCGCAATTGGCTACCCATTCAGCAATTGATTTCTGGCATCCAACCCAGTAGAATCGTTGCTTCACTTTCTCGGCTGTTTTGGTTATTCCCAGATGACCTCCACTGGGACCATTATGGAACTCCGCCAAAACGTCTCTTATTTTGGAATCCGGTACGATGATCAAATTTCGGCTGCTCTTGCCATCTTCGCTTTCCCATTTACGTTGCAGGGATCCATTGACTAGAACTAAACTATCCCATTGAGCCCAGTATGCTTTCATAAGTGGACTTTCGGCTGCGATGTCTTTCTTGCTGGGTTTCTTATTTTCTTGTTTTGCCGAAATAATTTTTCTCAGAATGGGATCTTTACGTTGCTCTGTTGACCAGTCTGTGCCAGATTCGATGTGGAACTGCCTAACATTTACAACTGTCTCCTTTGGTTCAGCCTTCGAGTAGCGTCTGTTTTCTACATTGCAATGCCGTCGTGTCAAGGCTTGATGAATAACTTGTTTGCCACCTTTTCTATTATCCGCAAAATTTGAATTTGAGTCGCTTGGCTTTGTGGTCGCCTTCTTCTGACTATTGTTTAATGGAGATGGCGAGATTGACCCCGACGTTTTACGCCACGCTTTACATTCCCGGGAAAGATGTCCAGCCTTATCACAGTTATAGAATTTTATTCTAGATTTATTTGCCTGCTGCTTCATTTCTTGCATTATCTGCTTTAGAGCCTCTTTTACCAATTCAATGACCGATTTCGATTCTTCACACTCGGTCTCTACTCTGCGTACTTTGTGAATTTGAGGCCGTGCCAGCAATCTCGCAGTCTCTTGTACATGTGCAAATGTTACTGTTTCTGTGAATGTAGCTTTTTGTGCGGCATATGTTGCACATTTTATCTCAGGGTCTCGAATGCCATTCACAAAAGTCTCAATCTTGATACGATCTATAAGAGGATGATTCTCTCCAGGGTATGCCAAAAGCACTAGCCGCTCAACTTCTGTTGCGAAATCTTGTAGGGTTTCATTTGATTTCTGGATTCTTCCTCTCAATTCCATTCTGAAGATGTCCTGCTTGTGCTCTCCACCATACTTTCGTTGAAGTGCCGCTATTACTTCATTATAGTTATTTCTAGAAGCAGCGGGAATGCTTTGTATCACATCAGCAGCATTGCCCTTTAATGCCAATAGAAGTTCAATTGGAATTTGAAGACATCAAATGACGTTGAGCCATCGAAAACAGGAGTTTTGATTTTTGAGCCCTCGATGAAGCGCATTTGACCACCTTTAATTTCCAGCTCTGACATTTTTTTCTCGATGTGCAGAAACTTCTCATCATGAACCATAATTTTCTCATCCACGGAAAGAACTTTCTTATCCAATTCCACAATTTGATTTTCTATATGGTCCACACGTTTCTCCATGCCTTCAGAAATTTGTTGTAATTTTTCGTTGAGAATTCTAGAATTTTCGTCGAATTTTTCTTCCAATTTTCTAGAATTTGCTTCCATTTGTAGGGCATTTTCTTTAAGCCATTTTTTAAGTTTTCTTCCATTTTTCTAGAATTTGCTTCCATTTGTAGGGCATTTTCTTTCAGCAATTTTCTAGAATTTTCTTCCATTTTTCTGGAATTCTCATCCATGATTTTTCTAGAGTTTTCTTCCATCATTTTGCTCAAAACATTGATCATTGATGTGTAATCCACAACACTCGAAGCCACATTTGGAGTTTCTACACTGCTTGTATTGACGAGTATTGATTCATCAATGACGTCCTTATAATCAAATTCGTGCGTCGCAATGTCCATATTACGCCGTTCAAACTCTTCCAGTAGACGCTTTTGAAGCTGGGACTTATTGCCTGTTGTCGGCAGCTCCAGTTTGCTCAATTCCTTTTTTAAGTCTTCCACACGAAGCTCATTAAACATCATTGTAGATTTATTTTTTCGTTATCCCACTTCCCTGCCAGCATTTCAATGTTCCATTTCATCCTCATCGCTACCACAGACTCGTAAGTGACACTGCAACAATCGCCAACTGTGATAGTATTTTGCCATCACTATTCGCATGAAAGTATTTTGCCATCACTATTGTTACAAGAGCCATTTTATATTTTGTGAATCACCAAGCGCAACTGGCTTGTTATAATTTATTTCAATGAAAACGAAAATAAAGTGCTGAAAACATAGTTATTACGCTTAAAATTGTGAAAAGTAAATTGGTGAACAATTTTTGACTTTCCAAATGGAATAAAGTGATAGTTTTTCAAATATTTTTCCAGACACGCTGCCTCCATTGGGAATAAAAGTACTGGCTGATAGACGCTACAACATTTAACTTACAACTTGTAACTCAACATCAATCTCTTATTAATGCATAAAAATGTGTTAAATGTGATGTGATAGCCGTATAAATGTTATATTTATTTATAAAAATTTATAAATGTTTCATAATATTAAGAAACATCTAAACAATCGTGTTTTACTTGACCACAATGATTCTTTTACAAATATCTTAAAATGCACTTTGTCTGATTGTTTGAAGGGGGTCTTATTGGCGTCCTTCTAAATGTATCCAGAAGGGCTCCTAATAATCGCACTCATGCGATACTTTTTTGTAGTAACTTGGCGTGGTACAACTTCTCAATAGTGACGGCGCTTTTCCGAGGAGTTTTGGATATCGTATACGACTGTTTTCGACGTAGTGGGGATTCTCTGAAGCGCCCCCAAATTCAAAAAATGTTGGCAGGGTTCTGACACCAATTGTTACGTTTTTATATTTAGGCGTTTTTAATTACCCGAAAATTAAAACACAGTTCTTTTAAATAACGACAATCTACAATTTATTTACTATGACTTCACACTTTACAATTCGTTCACACTGAAGTTATTCGTTTGACGCTTTAATTAAGACTGACTCGTTAGCAGCATGCGAGCGTATTTATATATGACGGTGTGGCAATACGAGAACATTCTGGTAGCACTACAATATTCTGGCAACGCCAGAACATTCTTAGACAATGCTAGAAGGATCTACGACCATTAAGTTGTTTATCTGGTGGCTGCCAAACACATACACACTCACATAGATATATGCTCGCATTACTACAACAACAACAATAATGACAATAGACAATGAGATGAAATGAGAATGCAAAATAACAAAGCAAAGGGGTTGCTATTCTATGAGAGAGTAAGAACTAACATTTCGATAAGCAAACAAAAGAACATAAAAGAAATTCAGGAAAATACTAGAAAATGAATAGATGATTCCAACAAGTGATAGCGAAATTTTATCGTTACAATTTGAAATTTTAAATTAACGGAAACTAATTTAAATAAACTTACACACAGAAAACAGATAGGTTGAAAATCGATTATTGTAACGAAAATTCTACATTTACAATCAAATCACAGTTGTGTCATTCATTTTACTTTATTTACAAACGTTATTTCGTTCCTTCAACCATTTGTTGTTTGTAATACAAGACAATTAGTTGTCTAAACTAAATGCCTCTCTTTTGAAAAATTTTGATCGAATTCGATAGGCATAACCAACCTTATAAAACCTTTGTAACTGTCATTTAGTAGTCAGCACTTTCGTTTGGTACTCACAGCCGAATTCCTTTGAATATATTTTTGAAATGTCAATAAAATTATTACCATCAACGTTGAAGTATAGTGTGTTTTTTTAATATCAAATAACCACAACTGAAAACGAAATATTTCTTATTCGTTTCGAAGTTTATCTGCCTTATCCGTGGACTGCCTATAAAATATTGTCGTGAACAACTCGCGCCGTGCGAAACTGGCCTTAGTACACTATATTGGCTGTGAAACTAAAATAATACACAGCAATATTGGCTATATTGCAAACAAATATCTTCAGGGTACTAAATGCTACGGTGCGCATCCTCAATATGGTATAATTTCATTGTGTTTAACAAGGCGGCTCTGAAAAAATCCATTTCTACATCTGCCTTATATGTATGAAACCCCAAGAAAGTGACCATCGGGGATAGGTTCGTATGTCGTTTTTAAAACTCCACACTAATTTCTTTACTTAATTTAATGTGTGTTTTAGATGGGCTATAGACAGTTCGGACACCATCTATAAATACTAATATGCTAAGAGTACCAAAGATTTAGCTCCATTATCTGTCGATTCCCCAACCTATTCATGCTGGAGGGTATACTTTTATGGGTGAACATTTTTTATAATGTATTAATATATTGTATTTAATTATATGTACCTTCCTATCATCTAAAAAATATATATAAAATGCAGTATTTTGTGGGATTTTGTTATTCAATTCGGTCATGGTGCTTTAACCCTGGAAAGTTATCCTTATTTTTTGTACACTAACGTCATCCTTCGTCATTTTGACTACGGCTTTTTTCAAGACGCTATAATTTGCATCGTGAGCAAAAATGAGAACCAAAATTGAGTTAATTTCCTAATTCAATTTGTTTTTAATTAGTATAAGACAAAAATTCATAAAATTGTTGTTTTGCTATAACTTAAATTTATCATTTCCCAATCGACCAAAATGCATTTTAAATCGAAAATGAAATTATGCGTCGTCATTTTGACGAAGGATGACTGTCCAGGGTTAAAGTTGGGAGATACAACCAAATGAAGAAGGGAGCAACGACCAATTTCATCGTCTGACACAACCAACTCCATACATAGTATTAGTTGGGTTTCCCATCATTCGATTGAGTCGACCGAATTTGTTGGGTGTCACAACTGCCAACTGGTAGTTGCTACAACTGCCAAAAGGAGGTTGGCAATAAATTCGATTGTCACAACCAATCTGTATTCTCTGTGTATATCTATAATTATCAAATTCGTAACAATATGTAAAAATTTCCCATGACACTTCAAAACATTTTTAGTTTTTCGTGGAGTAAGAAAAACGATAAAACTCTTCAAAATTTCACAAAAAATACACACAAAATAACCATCAAAATAACTACGATATACAAACATTTAGCGAATTCTATTTTTATATAGTTAAACTACTCTCCTTGAGTATTAGAACTCATACCTACATATTTTTTATAAAAATATTTATCTAAAAAACATTTAATTTTAAGAGAATTGCGCTGCTTTACTCTTATTACCACCAATAAAAATTTTGTCAATATTAACGGCTATTTGTGCATAAACAGGGTTGCCAACAGTAACAATTTATTTCGATTTTTTACAATCAATATGTTCGTTAGAAAACCCATCTACAAAATATTAAAAATCTAAAGTTGAAAATTTTACTTTTTGCTGCTGAAATCACGATTTCAGCCATAGTGCAATGGTGAAGATTTATCTGGAGGAACCGTAGAACCATCCTAATTTTCAACCACCGCCACATCATCCGTTTCGATTGAGTCATCAAGGGCTTCCTCTTCAAAGATCTCGGTGACTCTGGCAACAATCTGCGGTTCAACTTTGGCGAGGTTTTAGCTTGTAGAAACTCCCCGCATATCGCATTCGTCAATGTCTGCAGTTTTTATGTCTCTTTCGGCTTCACAAGGAGATTATTTCTTCTGACTCTAACGGAGGCTATCCTCCATATGGATATCATGAAAGCCATAACCCATATAATTACTTCGGCATTCGGTGGTATTAATTCTGTCTGGCTCGTTGTCTGACTCTAACGGAGGCTATCCTCCATATGGAATTCATGAAAGCCATAACCCAAATAATTACTTCGGTATTCGGTGGTATTAATTCTGTCTGGCTCGTTGTCAACCATCACACCAGCTCATTACACGATGCTTCATGTCAAGGTTGAGACCAATTATAACATCATATACTATATCGGCTACAATGAACTCATATCCACTGATTTATTAGGTTGGGTGTTACTCTTTATTCGTGCGTAGTATGACTCCAATTAGTTGTGTAACTGGGGATGGCGATGTTGATGTTGACCGCTTGCGCCGTGCTTTACATTCGGGAGCAAGATATCGATGCTTATCACAGTTGTATAGGGATGCCATATTTTGAAGAGGCAAAAAGAGCACATTCAGCTCATAAAAAGAGCACATACGAAAAAAAGAGCACACCGTTTCAAATAAAATAAAAACATTTAATTCCAATTTATTGAAATATAATTCATTTAAACATAACAACAACGTTCATAACATAAACATAAAATAACCCACATTCAACACAAGCTTAGTTTCTTACAGTACTTTATAAGTCTTTTTTTGTGTTTTTGTGGAAAATGTTATTGAAAGAAGTTTGTTTACATTTAGAACAGAGTACAAAGTGAAGAAGCAACATCGGCGTGCTCTTCTTCGACTCTGATATATAAAGTAATACACTATTTAATTAGAAAATAACGGCGTAGGAAAATTCGTAGTGTGACATTTACGTATGTTCAGTTTACTTTTACCATTTATTGAATCGCGTTGGAGTAATATTTGTTGTGATGTATAAAAAGAGCACAAAAAGAGTACTTAACTGAAAATAGAGCACTTTTGCATGCTTTTTTGTCTATCCTGTTTTTAGAGCACATTTTGTAAATAAGAGCACATGTGCTCTTTAAAAGAGCATGTCTGGCATCCCTACAGTTGTAGCACATCATCCTAGATTTATTTGTATCCTGTTTCATTTCTTGCATTACCTGCTTCATAGCCTCTTACATTGACTCTATAACGGATTTTGATTCGTCAAACTCGGTCTTCAATTTGCGTACCTTGTATATGTGAGACCGCGTTAGTAATCTAACAGGTTCTTGTGCAAGTGCAAAGGTGACTGACTCCATTCTGAAGATGCCCTGCTTATGTTCTCCACCGTACACACAAAAAAATTTTCTTTCTGATTAAATCACGAAATTAATTGATCCAATTAATTTTTTAATTGAAATGTCTTCAATCACATAAATGATAGTATCAATTAACAAAATTAATTGAAGGTCAATTAAACAATTAATCGATCCAATTAAAAAATTAATTGATACTATTAATTTTTGTGATTGATTTTTGTTTCAATTAAAAAATTTGAATCAATTAAATTTTTAATTGAAAAATTTTTTAAACTCAATTAAAATTTTAATTAGAAAAATTTTCGTGAAATTTTTTTCCGTGTACCTACCTTGAAGTGCCACCATCACTTCAATATTATTATTTCTAGAGGAAGCGGTAATGCTTATATACTCATTCCGCAAATTTGGAGAAGCAACCATGTTGAATTGGAATTTGAATACATTAAATGAAACTGAACTATAAAAAAAAAGAGGTTTGCTTTTTGAATCCTCAATAACTCGCACTGGACCTTCCTTAATTTCCAGTTCTGACATTTTTTCAATGTGTAGAAATTTCTCATTGTGAATCACAAATTTCCAATTGGCTTTCAATAGGATCCACGGGTTTCCCAAAACCCTCCGATATTTGTTGTAACTTTTCATTAAGAATTCCAGCATTTTCGTTATCTTCCTGGAATTTTCGAAAAAATTTTCTTTTCAGAAATTTCTTCATTTTTTCTAGAATTTCCCTCCATTTTTCTAGAATTTCCTTCCATTATTTTTCTAGAATCTTCTTCCATCGTTTTGCTCAAAACATTAAGCACAGGTAGAGTTTCCAAGCCGCTGAATACTACTAATTCGTCGAGATCTTCCTTATAATCAAACTTATGTGTTTCGATCAGCGATGGAAAATAGAATTTTTATGAAAGTACAAAAAAGGTATTTTTTGAGCGTAAACGTACTTTTAACTAAATTTCAACAAAAATTCCATTGGAAGATTATTGTCGAAAGTTCCTTTGGACTGAATTTTAAAGAAAATAAAATTCTGTTTGTCAACTCTTCAATTTAACTGTACTGTAATCAGGGTTGCCACAGTAGGTGTAGAATTCTACTGTTTGGTAGAATTCATGGTACTTCATAAATTTTCTGTACGTTAGATAAATAAAAATAAATTTTTGGGAAAAGTTTATATAGAAATAGAATTTTGAGAAAAATTTCCATAGAAATAGGATTTTGACAAAATTTTCTATAGAAATAAAATTTTGACAAAATTTTCTATAAAAATAAAATTTTTAACAAAATTTCTATAGAAATAAAATTATTACAAAATTGTCCATAGACATAAAATTATTGAAAATTTTTCTATAGAAATAAAATTTTGACAAAAATTTCTATAGAAATACAATTTTGACAACATTTTCAAACAGAAATAAAAGTTTGACAAAATATTCTACCGAAATAAAATTTTGACAAAGTTTTCTGTCTAGTTTTCCATAGAAATAACATTTTGACAAAATTTTCTACAGAAATAAAAGTTTGAAAAAAATTTTTATAGAAATGAAATTCTGACAAAATTTTCTATAGAAATAAAATTTTGACAAAATTTTCTATAGAAATAAAATTTTGCTAACATTTTCTATAGAAATAAAATGTTGACAAAATATTCTATAGAAATAAAATTTTGTCAAACTTTTCTAATGAAATAAAATTGTAAGATTATCGTCAAGAGCTCCTTTAGACTGAATTTTAAAGAAAAGAAAATTTTAACAAAATTTTCTATAGAAGTAAAACTTTAACAAAATTTTCTAAAGAAATAGAATTTTGACAAAATTTTCTATAGAAATAAAATGTTAACAAAATATTCTATAGAAATACAATTTTGACAACATTTTTTATAGAAATAATTTTGACAAAATTTTCTATAGAAATGAAATGTTGACAAAATATTGTATAGAAATAAAATTTTGACAAAATTTTCTATAGAAATAAAATTTTGACAAAATGTTCTACCGAAGTAAAATTTTGACAAAATTTTCTACCGAAATAAAATTTTGACAAAGTGTTCTATCTAAATAAAATTTTGACAAAATTTTCTATAGAAATACAGTTTTGACACAAATTTCTATAGAAATAAAATTTTGACAAAATTTTCTATAGAAATAAAATTTTCTATAGAAATTTTCTATCCAAATTTTCTACAGAAATAAAATGTTGAGAAAAAAAGTAAAATTTTAGCAAAATGTTCCAAAAGAAAAAAAAAATTTAATAAAATTTTCCAAAAAAAAATTTTTGACAACATTTTCTGTAGAAATAAAATTTTGACAAATATTTCTGAAGAAATAAATTTTTGCAAAATAATATATTTTTTTGGTAATATTTTCTCCAAATGTTGGTAGATTATTTTTGTCTCAAGTTTCGATCGTGACTGTAATGGTTCGAATTATTTATCTAGAAAGTGTTCGTGTGGAAGCGTAATATAAAAACACATGCTTTTTTTGACTAAAACATTCTCGAAATTCAAGCAAATCGTGTCGTTGACTATGACTTTTACAAAATCGAGTTTTTCTTCCCGCATGAATTTGTCTGTTTTGCCAAATTTCTAAACGACCATTAACAAATAATTTTGTTAAAGACTTTCTGAAAATATTAAAATATTTTGTCAGAACTATTGTACCATAATGATATAGGCTCACAAATGTCTACACAAAAGGTACTAAATTATTCGCGGGGGTACTACAGTACTGATCAGGGTTAAAAAGTATTGAAAAAAGTACTATAGTACTGCATTTTCCATTCCTTCGATATCAATATTGCGTCGATCGAACTCTTCCAATAGTTGCTTTTGTAATAGAGCTTTATTCCATGTAGTCAGCAGCTCCATTTTGCTCAATTCTTTCATCACGTCTTCCACTTGAAGCTCAATAAACTTGATTGCAGATTTCTTTTTTCGTTTTTTCACTTCCGACACAAATTATTCTGTTTTTATATTTAGGCGTTTTAATTACAGGCTCTTCTTTCCAATAACGATAATTTACAATTTATTTACTTAGACTTTTCACTAATTCACTTTATAATTCGTACACACTTTGATGTTGTTAGCTTTCGGTTTGATTTACTTGGCAGCTCCAAGTTAGTGATTTTAATATACCCCAAATATGACGATTTGGAATATTCTTTGACAACGCTAGAATAATCTACGACCATATAGCTAGTCATTCATCTGGTCAGTGATGCCAATTTGGTGCTTTTAGCACCAAATTTAGTGCTGTTTGATTTCTAAAAAGCACCAAATTGTCTTTTTAGTGCCTTTTCAAAAAAAGCACCAAATTGGTGCTTTCTGGCATTTTCATTTAGTGCTTTTGGTTTTTTTTTTCATTTTCAACAGTATTGAGTTTAATTGATACAATAATTTGGATTAGACTATCAAGAGCTTAAGAAACTCAACTTTATTGCCAAATATAGAATTTGATTGTTATGATGGTGGTATTGATTATTTTTTAATTAATATTGTTATTTAGGGTATTCTGTAGAAAAGTCTAGGGACGAGTGCCGAATTTATGAACTTGATAAAGATGCCATTAAAAACGTTTGTATTAAATTCACAAAAGCACGCACAACTGAAATAAGTCTATTGCTTATTTCAGTTGTGCGTGCTTTTTTCCTTCCATATATTAATATTTTGAAAGCTGAAAGACATTACTGATAAAATGAATTGGATGAAAGCTTTAAAACTGATCAAGGTGTATACTTGAATACCGGTTCATAACTTCATAAAATTACAAATTCAATACACAAAAGTTCTATAGTACATCTTCGGACGGTTTTTTTAGTAGATCATTTAATTTTCAATTTTGTGGTGGGAAGTGGTATGTTAGAATTTATAATATATTTTTAGTGCTTTTGGACTTGAGGAGTTGGCAGCACTGCATCTGGTGGCTGTCATACACATATACACTTACATTACTAAAGGGTGATTTGTTAAGAGCTTGATAACTTTTTAAAAAAAAAAAACGCATAAAATTTGCAAAATCTCATCGGTTCTTTATTTGAAACGTTAGATTGGTCCATGACATTTACTTTTTGAAGATAATTTCATTTAAATGTTGACCGCGGCTGCGTCTTAGGTGGTCCATTCGGAAAGTCCAATTTTGGGCAACTTTTTCGAGCATTTCGGCCGGAATAGCCCGAATTTCTTCGGAAATGTTGTCTTCCAAAGCTGGAATAGTTGCTGGCTTATTTCTGTAGACTTTAGACTTGACGTAGCCCCACAAAAAATAGTCTAAAGGCGTCAAATCGCATGATCTTGGTGGCCAACTTACCGGTCCATTTCTTGAGATGAATTGTTCTCCGAAGTTTTCCCTCAAAATGGCCATAGAATCGCGAGCTGTGTGGCATGTAGCGCCATCTTGTTGAAACCACATGTCAACCAAGTTCAGTTCTTCCATTTTTGGCAACAAAAAGTTTGTTAGCATCGAACGATAGCGATCGCCATTCACCGTAACGTTGCGTCCAACAGCATCTTTGAAAAAATACGGTCCAATGATTCCACCAGCGTACAAACCACACCAAACAGTGCATTTTTCGGGATGCATGGGCAGTTCTTGAACGGCTTCTGGTTGCTCTTCACTCCAAATGCGGCAATTTTGCTTATTTACGTAGCCATTCAACCAGAAATGAGCCTCATCGCTGAACAAAATTTGTCGATAAAAAAGCGGATTTTCTGCCAACTTTTCTAGGGCCCATTCACTGAAAATTCGACGTTGTGGCAGATCGTTCGTCTATTCATGATGAAATGTCAAAGCATACTGAGCATCTTTCTCTTTGACACCATGTCTGAAATCCCACGTGATCTGTCAAATACTAATGCATGAAAATCCTAACCTCAAAAGAATCACCCTTTATATATCGTTGTGCTCGCATTACTACAACAACAATAACAATAGGCAATGAGATCAAAGATAATACATTTTAGGAAGATAGGAAACTGGCTTGCGTCATACCAAATGTTGCATTTACCCTGTTAGTTCCGAAGACAATAAACTCTAGGAAGATAGGAAATTGACTTGCGTCATACCAAATGTTGCATTTACCATGTTAGTTCCATACATGTTTGTAATTTTTTAATATATTTTTCGTTTTTATTTTTTAAATAAAAAACTTAAGTTTCTTAATGAAACAATGTTAAATTTAGGCAACAACAAAGACATTACATTTTTCCCTTTATGGAAATTTATTTCGTGCACTTAGTTTCTTTTTATTTGCATTTTAATGATATGTCAATACTTGTCGTATACGCGTTTGGATCGAGTATGAAACTAACGTTGTAAATGGTTTGATCTCCTCAGTAGCCAATTTCCTATCTTCCTTGAGTTTATTGTCTTTGGTTACAGAGAGTGTTTGAGAGAGTGAGAAACAAACATTCGACCAAACACCAAAAAGGGTTTGAATCCACGACTCTGTGTATGCAAGGCGAGCATGCTCAAAGATTATAAATTGTAGGAAGATAGAAAATTCGCTACTGAGGAGATCGAACCATTTACCAGATTAGTTTAAACTCGAACCAAACACGTGTAAGACAAGTATTGACATAGCATTAAAATGCAAATAACAAGAAATTAAGTGCACGAAATAAATTTCCATAAAGGGGAAAATGTAATTTTTTGTTGCCTAAAATTTAACATTGTTTCATTTAAGAAAATTAAATTTTTCATTTAAAAAATAAAAACGAAAAACAACTAAGAGATTACAAACATGTATTAAACTAATCTGGTAAATGCAACATTTGTATTACGCAAGCCAATTTCCTAACAGGTTGGCTGATATGTCCCCGGTCTGACACATACGTCGCTAGTATTAAATGCATATTATTTTTATATAGTACCAGCCTTCAAATGATTCGTGTCAAAATTTGACTTCTGTAAGTCAATTAGTTTGCGAGATAGAGCGTCTTTTGTTAAGCAACTTTTGTTATTGTGAAAAAATGGAAAAAAAGGAATTTCGTGTTTTGATAAAATATTGTTTTCTGAAGGGAAAAAATACGGTGGAAGCAAAAACTTGGCTTGATAATGAATTTCCGGACTCTGCCCCAAGGAAATCAACAATAATTGATTGGTATGCAAAATTCAAGGGTGGTTAAATGAACACGGAGGACGGTGAACGCAGTGGACGCCCAAAAGAGGTGGTTACTGACGAAAACATCAAAAAATCCACAAAATGATTTTGAATGACCGTAAAATGAAGTTGATCGAGATAGCAGAGGCCTTAAAGATATCAAAGGAACGTGTTGGTCATATCATTCATCAATATTTGGATATGCGGAAGCTCTGTGCAAAATGGGTGCCGCGCGAGCTCACATTTGACCAAAAACAACGTGTTGATGATTCTGACCGGTGTTTGCAGCTGTTAACTCGTAATTCACCCGAGTTTTTCCGACGATATGTGACAATGGATGAAATATGGCTCCATCACTACACTCCTGAGTCCAATCGACAGTCGGCTGAGTGGACAGCGACCGGTGAACTGTCTCCGAAGCGTGGAAAGACAACGCACCGTGCCACAAGTCATTGAGAACGATGGCAAAAATTCATGAATAGGGCTTCGAATTGCTTCCCCACCCACCGTTTTCTCCAGATTTGGCCCCCAGCGACTTTTTCCTGTTCTCAGACCTCAAAAGGATGCTCGCAGGGAAAAAATTTTCGTGTCACGCGCACATCTCTACTTTGAATGTTTAACCCAATATTAATTTCTTTTCGAAGTATTCCCACTTAAAGGAATTTTTTATACGTACCAAAATACGAATTCTGGAATCTCTGTTGCCTTTTTTAGTTTGCATTCTAGTTTCAGTGTTGAACCTTCGTCTATGTGCACATCTGGAGAACCCGTTATGTCAGCTTCTGCCTCTGCAAGAAATAATTATATGAGTGTGATTCGATGTGTTTCGAACATATCGGTATGGTAAAAATAAAAATAATAAGGTTTTAACACATACATAATTATAACCAAGGATAATAAAAGAGGAAGATGGGAGATTGGCTACTGAGCACATCAAACCATTTACCACATTAGTTTAATACTCGAACCAAACGCGTATACGACAAGTATTGACATAGCATTAAAATGCAAATAGAAAGAAATTAAGAGTACGAAATAAATTTCCATAAAGGGGAAAATGTAATATTTTTTGTTGTTGCCTAAAATTTAACATTGTTTCATTAAGAAAATTACATTTTTCATTTAAAAAATAAAAACGAAAAACAACGTAAAGATTACAAACATGTATTAAACTAATCTGGTAAATGCAACATTTGGTATGACGCAAGCCAATCTCCCATCTTCCTCTTTTATTATCTTTGATTATAACCAAAAACAATAGAAAAGGAAGATTGGAAAATGGGCGACGTCATACCAAAAGTTGCATTTACGGTGTTCGATACATACACGTTCGTTCATTTTTAATTTGCAATATTTTTTGTTAAAAACTCACAAATGATGTTAAATTTTGTGTAAATAATAATGAGAAACTTTTGACCGATTGTTCTACGTCATTCCCTGATATAAATTTCTTTTTATTCTTAGTTTAATTCGTGGAACAAAAAATCATAAACGACACGTTTGCATCGAACGCCGTCAATGGTTTGATACCCTCTGCTGCCATTTTCCCATCTTCATCTTCCATTGTTTTTGATTATAACCAAAAACAATAGAAAAGGAAGATTGGAAAATGGGCGACGTCATACCAAAAGTTGCATTTACGGTGTTCGATACATACACGTTCGTTCATATTTAATTTGCAATATTTTTTGTTAAAAACTCACAAATGATGTTAAATTTTGTGTAAATAATAATGAGAAACTTTTGGCCGATTGTTCTACGTCATTCCCTGATATAAATTTCTTTTTATTCTTAGTTTAGACAGGAAATTGGCTATCGAGGAGATCAAACCCTTTACGGTGTAAGTTTCATTCTCGAACCAAACACGTATACGACAAGTATTGACATAGCATTAAAATGCAAATAAAAAGAAATTAAGTGCACGAAATAAAGGGGAAAATGTATTTTTGTTGTTGTTGCCTAACATTTAACATTGTTTCATTAAGAAAATTAAGTTTTTCATTAAAAAAAAAAAACGAAAAACAAATAAAAAATTATAAACATATATGGAACTGACATGGTAAATGCAACATTTGGTGTGACGCATGCCAATTTCCCATCTTTCTAAGTGTGTTGTCTTTGATACACTTTGTCATATCCAGCAATATATTGCAAAATATATTTTGTTAAATCAGGGTTTTTGTAATCTACACTACACTACACACACCCTAAAAACATCGCCTATATATCATATACTCTCAAACACATTCTGCTTCAAGAACATTTATTTTCAGAATTTGTTCAGGTAAAGAAGTTTTTGTACTGTGCAAATATATTATATTTCATCCAAAGCATATTTTTGTTTAGTTAATACCAGTTTTTAGACATATGTTTGCTTGCAGCAAGATGTCTTAGATATAATTGTGTTGGAATCCAAATAAACACACATGTTTATAATTTTTTTGAATATTACACACTGTTAGGTTAAAGTGGCAGACCGATTAAATTTCAGGCTCAATTATACTATTCAGTTCATTGTGATACCACATTTAACTAAAAGTACCTATTACATATGGGCACTTCTAGTCTTAACCACTGAACCTTCTCTGTTATTTACTTTTGTTGAACCAACCAGATTGCTCCAAAATCATTAACAAACTGCTTAAGTTAACGTTTTCAAGGTCCACCAGTATCCTAAAGCTATATGCCCCTACAATTTGCTTACGCCTTACACAAAATGCAGGACACTCACACAAGAGGTGTTTTATTGATTCCTTTTCCTCCGCATCATGACAGCTCATACAATAGTCATTATACTTCGCACCAATAGTTTTTGCAAATTCGCCTATCAGGCAGCGACCCGTTATAGCAGATATCAGGAGTGCTATCTGACGCCTTGAGAACACTAGCATATCTAGTGTGCGGTTTAAGTTTAAATGGGGCCATATTTGCTTGGTGTCGTTACAACCCTTGCAATTCTCCCATCGAATATTGGCCATCATAACAGCCTTCTCACGCAGTAAGAGCTTGCAGGTGGATAGAGGCATACCAACAGATTCTAGTTCCCCTGGAATATGTATGGTAGTTCCTAGCCTTGCTAACACATCTGCTTCGCAGTTCCCCGGTATGTTCCTATGGCCAGGCACCCATATTAGGTGAATATTGTACTGCTCAGCCATCTCGTTGAGAGATTTGCGGCAGTCTATGGCCGTTTTCGAGTTAAGGAACACAGAGTCCAAGGATTTTATTGCAGGTTGACTGTTTGAGTATATATTAATGCCAATATTTGTTGGAATATTACTTCTCAGCCAATTCACCACCTCTCTTATTGCCAATATTTCAGCCTGAAAAACACTACAGTGATTAGGTAATCTTTTCGCTATTCGAATTTCCAGATCTTTAGAATATACTCCGAACACCACTTGTCCATTAAATTTGGAGCCATCAGTATAGAAATCTATATATCTTTCATTCCCCGGGGTCTATGTACACCACGCCTCACTGTTGGGAATTAGAGTTTCAAACTTTTTGTCGAAAAGTGGTTTTGCCAGGGTGTAATCCACTACGTTAGGCACATCTGGCATTACTTTGAGGACCGAACTATGGCCGTACATTTTTCCGACCACGGCGATAGCTCGCGCAACCGCGCAGCCGTTGTTGTAACTGACTGTTTGGCCAAAATGTCTAAAGGCAATAGATGTAGCATGACATTAAGAGAATCTGTTCCTGTCTTAAGGTGGGTATTAAGTTCGAGTTTAGCCGCTAAAATCGCTAAAGTGAAAACTAAATCAGTAAAAAAGTCATACAATTATACAAATTTTATTGCAAATTTTATTATAGCATGATGGGGAATAGCCCAAAGCAAATTTTCACAAAGTTTGTATTCCTTAAAGTGGATTAATTAAGAAAAGTAATCGTGAAAAAATAGCAATTTTAGCGGCTAAAGGTGGGTATTAAGTTCGAGTTTAGCCGCTAAAAACGTCATTTTTTCACGATTACTTTTCTTTAATAATCCATTTTAAGGAATACAAACTTTGTGAAAATTTGCTTTGGGCTTTTCCCCATCAAGTTATAATAAAATTTGCAACAAATCTGTATAATTTCATGCATTTTTCTTACTGATTTAGTTTTCACTTTAGCGATTTTAGCGGCTAAACTCGAACTTAATACTCACCTTAAACTCGAACTTAATACCCACCTTTACTAAATGCCCCCGAGATACATAAGCTCGCCATGCGCTAAACTCTATCTAAACAAGTCGGTTTCTGAAGTGCCGGCCACCAGACTACAACACCATATAGCGTTATAGGTCTAACTACTGCCGTGTATAGCCAATGCACAATTTTTGGTTTTAGTCCCCACTTTTTTCCTATTGCCTTTTTGCACGAGTACAACGCTACCGTGGCTTTTCTCGCCCTCTCTTCAATATTAAGCCTAAAATTCAGCTTCCTGTCCAAAATAACGCCAATGCATTTTGCACACTCACCAAAGGGAATTTCAGTACCCCCTAAGGAAATGGGCCTAACCGTGGGAGTTTTGCGATCTTCGAAGTACATGACTAGTTCTGTCTTTGCTGGATTTACACCAAGACCATTATCTTTCGCCCATTTCTCAGTCATCCGGAGAGCTCTCTGTATAATATCTCTGATTGTGGATGGGAATTTTCCCCTGACTGGTAGCGCCACATCATCTGCGTATGCCACCACTTTTATCCTTTCTTTTTCTAGGGAAACCAGAAGGTTGTTTATAGCAACATTCCAAAGAAGAGGTGATAGAACTCCTCCTTGGGGAGTGCCTCTGTTCACATACCTTTGTATGTTTGCTTCCCCTAGTGTGGCTGAAATACGTCTCTTTATTAGAAGTTCGTCTAACAGCCTAAGTATACCTGGATCAACATTCAGAGTTGTCAATCCATTTAATATCGAGCTCGGATAGACATTATTGAACTCCCCTTCTATGTCTAGAAAAGCCACGATTGTGTATTCTTTGACGATAGTGAGCTTTCAATAAAGCTGACTAGTTCATGCAATGCGGTCTCAGTAGACCTGCCCTTCGAGTATGCATGCTGTCGTTTCGAGAGCAAACTTGAATCCACGCTAGTTCTAAGATACATGTCTATCATCCTCTCCAGGGTCTTAAGTAGGAATGAGGATAAGCTGATTGGTCGAAAATCCTTCGCACTCGAGTGAGAAGCTTTTCCTGCTTTAGGTATGAAGACGACTTTTGTTTCCCTCCACTTTTCTGGAGTATATGCTAAGTTTACACATCGTTTATATATCACCGTCAACCAGGGGATAATTCTTTCAGCCACTGCTTATAATTCCGCCGGAGTAATTCCATCAGGTCCGGGGGATTTGAATGGTCCAAAGCTATTTAAAGCCCATTTTATTCTAGATTCCGACACAATTTCCTCGATAGGAAACGACCGCTGAGCCTCTGTTACACCGCCAGAACATGGTTCAACCGTTTGATTTCCAGGGAAGTGTGTGTCCAAGAGTACCTCCAACATCTCCTCACTGGACGTTGTCCAATTTCCCTCCGATGTTTTAATGAAACCTGGAGCGGTGTTAGTGGATGCTAGTACCTCCGTAGTCTGGAAGCCTCTGACGTATTCTCAATACTGCTACAGTAATCTTCCCAAGAGTTTTGTTGAGACCTTCTCAGTTCTCGTTTATATGCTCTCAGATTCATCTTGTAAGTGTCCCAATCCTCCGGAGCTCTTGTGGACTTTGCTTTGTTAAAGAGCTTCCTGCAGGATTTCCTCATATTACTTAACTCCGTAGTCCACCATGGCGGCCGATTTTTTCCCCTTGGCTTTCCTCTAGGGCAAGCAGCTTTCAGTGACATGTTGAAGGCCTTAGTAATCCGCTCCACTGCGTGTTCGATATCTTGCACAGTGCTCATATTTGTCACTGGCATTTCCGGTATCATCAAATTGAACGATTCCCTATACCTATTCCAATCAGCTTTCCTAACATTTGGCGGAAATAGGATGTAGCGATGATCTGAGAAGCTATGTTCCCTCAAACCTTGCCACTCAGATATCTTATCATTCAGTTCCGGAGAGGTCAACGTGACGTCCAAAACCTCTTGCCTGTTTCTGGTGACGAAGGTTGGTGCATCTCCCTTATTGCAAACTACCAGGTTAGTACGCAAAATAAACTCTATTAGCGACTCTCCCCTTGCATTAGTATGCATCGCATCCCATAAAGAGGGATGCATCGCATCCCATAAAGAGTTTTGTCTTTGTTTTTAGTGACTCCTCAACTAAGGTCTTAACGGCACATGGTGGCATCTCCCTATCATGTCCCATGTAGCCCGAAGATACCCAATATTTGCATTTGGATATCTCTAGACTGTCTACGACAGTGTCTGCATTGCTCAATGAAGGAAGCAGAAACAAGTTTAGTTCGTTTTTAGCAATTATACATGCTCGATTTATATCGTTACCGGTATTATGCAAAAGTTTGAAACCCAGAGTGCTCAATTCACAGATCTTGTTCTTATATATGTATAGTTCTTGAATAAGAACTATATCTATGTCTCCTTTCATCAGGAGAACTTTTAAGGCAGCACGAGCGGCCTTACAATGGTGAAGATTTATCTGGAGGAACCGTAGAACCATCAAAATTTTCAACCACCGTCACATCAGCCGCTTCAATTGAGTCATCAACGGCTTCCTCTTCACAGATCTCGGTGACTCTCGCAACAATCCGCGGTTCAGCTTTGGTGTGGTTTGAGCCTGTAGAAACTTCCCGCATACGATTTTCGCCATAGTCTGCAGTTTTTAGGTCTCCTTCGGCTTCGCTAGGAGATTTTGTCACTGCTGACTCTACCGGAGGCTTGTCCGTTTCGGAATCCTTTGGCTGATCGCTTTTGTATACCTTCATATGGATATCATGAAAGCCATAACTTACGCGTCCTTGGGTCTGGGCTAGATGTGGCAGCGACTCTATGTTTAATATAAACACCGCATGTCGTCTTGGTCCATCCACCTCATCCAAACGACCAACCTTCCAATCGGCGGTTGGAAGATCTGGGTTACATTCTTTTAGTCTCTCTAGTATTGACTCAGGATCAGGAGGATTTGCCGGTATCCATGCATGTGCTCCAGGTTTAGGCGGTATGTCTTTTTTTATCGACTAACTCCAAAGCGGCTCCTTCCCAAACTTTACCAATTAGCATCAATGCAGCTTTAAAGCAATCCATAGACCTCTGGTCCGCAAAAGCTATTAACTTATACCGTCCTTGATACCATCCAGCATCTTGCCGTCGAGGACTTGGTCCGGGAAACTTTTTTAGCACCTCGGAGTAGACACCAGACATCGCGTTCTCAATTTCCCCCCATTTATGCCTTGGAATCATACCGTCCAATGGTCCTTTATTAATGATAGCCATAACAAGGCTGTCTTTTGCAACTGAGGCAAACGATCTTTGATCCCGTTTAGAGGATGGCAGCTCATCCGGTGATCGTTCCCTTTTTCCAGCTTCAAGAATTCCTTGAGCCCATTTTAAGGAATCGCTTTACTTAGCTGGGCCCTGAAGTTAGCAACCCAGTGGATGACTTTGAATTTCGTTGCATGGTGGCTTATTATTTCCACCACACGTGAAATTCGTAATAAGTACTTATTACGATGAAATACTCCGCTATTAGAAAACACGTCCGTTCACTTACACACTGTTGAAGTGGGGAAAGAGCAGTGTTGCCAGGTGATTTTTGATTCTTATTATTATTTAGAAATATTCGTTAAATAGAACGGGAATATTAAATGTTAACTGTTATAGAAAATCGTAGTTTTTTTACGAAGCATGTGGCACAATTAAACTACAGAGGCATTTAAAAAAATATTGCTTTAAATAATCCTTAAAATCTGATCAACTTGATATATGTTATTTAGGTTAGGTTGAAAAGAGTGTAGCACTCATTAATAAGAGAAAAATTCACCACCTGCCCAACTGGCGATGCTACGAAAAATTGGTGCATATTGCCACCTATCACAGGACTGGTACCAGTGCTCTAGTTTGTATCAGTTTTTAAATTTCCATATAATTTATTAATTTCTATACTTCCTTGATTTTAAAATTTTATTGGATCTAGACATTTGCCTATGGGTCAACATATTCCAAAAATTTTTCCATTCTGGTTCAATTGGGATGCGAAAAATAATGCCGGTTCCTAAGGGTTTGTCCCAGACTGGTTAATGAGGACCTGTGTAGTCCTACTAAGTTCTCCCAGGTTATGTCCTTTGGAATGAGTCCAAGCCGTGTCCTGAAAAATTACCCCGTCAATGATCCCGTCCATACGTTTCGACCAGACCTGGGACTAGTCCATTCACATCAGGGAGTAGTCCTGTACCGGTTTTGGGGTTAATCAATTTCCCGTAGCGAAGCTGCCAATCTATCAAACCTAACTGTACCTAGTTACTAGGCCATTGAATATGTATTTCCAAACATTTGATGGAATCTAAATATCTTTGGAATGCCGTACTTTGTGGACATTTCCGAAGGGCTTAAGCCACTCTCACAATCGTGAAATATTGCTGATTTTTTGTTGTTTATTTCCTTAAGATTAAAAGCTTTTTCGTTATATCGAACGTAAATTTTATTCAAACTTTCGTTATTTAGGATACTCAATTTGTCATTTCAACTGTAATTTGCCTTATAAATAAGGGATTTAAACCCCACTTTTAATAGACTTCGCGCCTAATGTGAATGAGGTATAAATTTGAAATTTAAGAAACTATCTTAAGAAAGGATGGAATTTTCATATTTCATAAATACATCCCTGTAATAATTACGAAATTATGTAATTGCAAACGTGTGCCACATAAGTTAGAATGTCCCTTTATTTATAAAGGTTTACTCAGTCTATAAGAATGTCGGTTTACAGAAATATGACAATCATAAATTGGGAAGCGCAATCTTCTTTTTAACAATTGGCAGTCCGTTAGAATCTGGGCTAGAATCCACGACTATGTGTATGTCCCACAAGGCAACTACTACTGCTTGGTATTGTAGTCATTCACATTACACTTCCAAAATGCACTTTAACAAGATTTCAACTGTCATGTGCCATATAAAACTCTCTATTATATATAAAATATTGTAAAGAAAATGTCCCGGGAATTCCCGCACTTCATTCCCGGTAAAGCGGGATCGAAAAAATAGCAACTTCCCGGAATTCCGTTCCCGGGAAAAAACCCTAAATACATCGTTGGAAAAGTTTTTGAGAGAGCTTTATTTCTATGCAATTGAAAAGAAAAAAATACGAAAATTTGAAGTCTTTGGGGAACGGAACAATCTTTTTCAAAAATTCCAATTTTTTGGGAATTACAAATATGAATTGAAACCTTAATAACTTTTGAAATAATTGTTATATCATTAGGATTTTTATTGATTTTTGCAGGGAAAATTGTTTTAAGAAATATTGCTGAATATACCATTCCCAAAATTGGTATCAGAAATTCCCAAAATCCCCGAGGTGGGGACATATGTTGAAAAAACGTAATTTTTTGTAATTTGCATATTTCTCAGCTCTTTATTGGTATGATGTTGAAACCTGTTACAGTTAGTTAGTGGACACATAGCGCTTTTTGGAAAATACATCGGCTTAGCAATCGGTTCTTTGCCAAATGAGAATTTTTGAAAACAATTTTTTTTTCTTTTTGAGAAATTGCCGACTTTAGGAGGAGAAGAACTCATATACTACTGGACCAAAATGACCGATAAAAGCTTTAAACGTATCCTTATTTGGTGTTCTATAAGAAACAAGTTAGAAAGATTGGGAGAAATTTATAAAAAAAATGTTACGACAGAAAGAATGTACTTGCTTTTTTCCCAAAAAAGGGTAAAAATTCGATATATTTTTGATATTCTAATTTGTGCACTAGTCTACAACCAGCTCGTTACAAACAATTGTGTTTTTTTGTACTCTCGCTTTTCTGTCAAGGTGCTATCACTTTCATTACTTTTTTGAAAGATTTTCTTTTCACTTTTTCTCGGTTCATAATTATAACAAATCGTGCATTGCATTGACAACCAGCGAATATGGCATCCTCCTCCGGGGGGAATTATTATAGCCTCCTTGACACTAATCCGTCCCCTAAGCGAAAGCGGAACAATAACCGTCTCAACTTAAACAATGATCGTGATTTCCCAAACATAAACGTCAAAAAACCTTTCGCCACACAATCCAAACCCCAGCAACCAAAATACGTTGTTTTAAAAAGCAAAATACCAGAAAAACCAATAAGGAGTCACAACATTTTCTTAGTCTCCAAAGCCCTTCAAGGCATCTCATCTGAGTCTCCACAAGTAGTCACATTTCTACGTGATGGCAATTTATTTAGTGTTAACAAAGAATGAATCACAAGCTAATCGCTTCCTAAAAGCCACCAGTCTTACAGTCGTATGCCCCATTGAATGTTTCCTACACCCAACTCTTAACACTATTAAGGTTGTGATATTTTCTACAGACCTAATCAACCGTAGAAAATAGTACACTGGCATAAAAAAGCCATTTTCTGAGCAATTTATGTAAAAATGGGCTTCCAAAATTTGTAAACACTTCAAAAGTTCAATTTTACAAAAAAATGTAATAATACGATATGTATATCAATTTAAAAAGCAGATAGGACTAAATAATTGAATGTATAAATGTTTTAGATCAACCTTATTTAAAACCATGTGTATACAGCAGTAAGTTCGGCCAGGCCGAATCTTATGGTGTTTTCTTTTCTTGTAGAAAATTCACATTTTTTTGCATTTTGCCTTTTCTAAAAAAAGGCAAAAGTGCAAAAAGGTTGAAAATTATACTACGCATACAGGCAAATTGCGGATATTTTCAACACTGCCGACAAACAAGAATGCTTCGATTGCCCTGAGAAACATAGTTGTATATGCTGTTGATTGTGATGTAAAAAAAAAAACATTTTATCACATATTTTCTTAGCTGTCACAAAATTCAAAAAATTTATAATTTGAAAATGGAAAATAAAAACATGGCTTTACTAGTGGCGCGACATATAATAGACGAATTATTAGATTCGTCATCATCATCCGATGATGAAGAAACCATAGCAATACTACAGCGTCCTATGCCTATGTTATTTATAGTTTTCCACTTAGCTCGTGAATTTATAGCAGTTGAGAATTTTGATCGGTAGTAGGAACTTTTTGCTATTTTAATAGTATTGTTAACTTCGCACCGAGGAACCTTGAATTTATCGTGTAGTTCCGGAGTTTTGTAACGTCTCCAACCCTTGTACATATTGTCTCTCTTGACAATCAATCTTTTTATGTTCTCATTAAACCAGGGTTCATTTTTACTTCGACTATTCTTGGTTTTAAAAGGAACGCAGATATCCGTGAGCTTTTGTAAGTTGGATTGAATAAATGACGCTCTCAATACCGTATATTAATTGCCATTGTATACCATAAGATTCATAAAGAAGATGACCGACGTCTATTGATTTGTAATCCCTATACGTTACATATGCCTCTTCTGGTGCTACGTAAGTGTCATATGTAAGGTATATTAAATCATGCTTGGAGAAACCAGATGCTATCAGCTGGTCATACAATAGTACTTTTGATATATCATTTACAAAGAAAATATCCAATAGGCTTTGGGAGTGGCTGGTGTAATGTGTCGGCGTATTTGTATTAACTGATAATAGACCAAGTGACAACATATCATCTGAAATGTTCTTAGGTTTTAATAGATTACTGTTGAAATCGCCTGTTATTATTATGTATATCATTGTAACTCAAAGATAATTCCTGAATTTTCTCAATCAAATTGTCGTAATTCGTATTGTTGTTTCGTCTGTAAATACAGCCAATTAGTAACTTCGAGTTGGTAACTGAGAGTTCTAAAAATACAAATTCAATAGGGCTGTCTTTGTTTGAAACCACACGCAAAGAAAAAAAACGTTTGTAAAACGTGTTTGTAAAACGTTTTTCTGTTGTTAGAGTTTTTTGAATTGCTTCGAAAATTTTCAACTTTTATCACCAAAAAAATTCGGTTGTTACAAAATTTTTATTTTTTCAATAAAAAAAGTTATTTTTGAAACAACAACACAGTCCATTTCGTTTATATCAAACACTGTTCTTTTCTGACTTTAGGTCTTTAATAAGACACATTTTTTAGTTCAAAATTTACTATACTACAATGCAGGGATCCGGAGCGTAGTGTGAGTAAACGTTTAAAATGTACGATATGTATTTTTGTACGTACCTACATTGGGGAAAACAACGTGTTTTTTAGTAATTGTTTTCAAAAACGGCAAATGTCAAAATATATCTCTAGTATGTGTTGTAAAAGTAACAACAGTACTTTCGATCAATTTCATCCCGTATTACTATAAAGATGTTTGTAATGAACGTCATATAAATACAATTAAACGATATTATTTATATTTAATTTTTTAGTTTTCTACACTGAAAAAAATATTGTCGTGAAGTCAAAGATTTCATGGAAGAATGCAAGAATGCAAATTTTGCTTAACATGGAAGACGCATTTCTCTAAAATAAAGTTTTTTCCTTGTCCAAAAGTCAATAAACTTTTGAATGAAGTTGTAATGTCCTTATAATTAAGTGATTTTACTTAAAAATGTATATCATAACATGAAAGATAAAATTTTTGAGGTAAGGTCAACGTGACTTTAATAATTAAGAAAAATTCTTTAAAATTAATAAAATTGTCTTTAAATTTGTTTCCTTTTTGTATCTTGCCTACAAAGCAAAAAATCGTTAAAAAATAAGACATGTTGTTCAACACTTTATTTTAAAGACGCTTTTTACTTGAAACATAGCATAATTTCTACTGGAAGTAGAGTCTTAATATGGAAAATAAAATTGTCGTTAACTCGTTTTTAAAGGATTTTGATAACAACTGCACTGAAAAAACAGTGAACCCACCAGGAAGAAAACTTTGGGTTAATTTTAGAAAATTTTGAATATTTGTAGAAAATTTTAACTAAACAGTATTACAAACGTTGGCATCACGTCGATGTCATACAAATAAGTAAATATTTGTCGACAAATTCAAGAAAATTTATTAGACATAACTAAGTTTTTTCACTTGTTAAGGAAAATTTTGTAGTTTGAAGGAAAAACGTGGAGTTCAAAATTGCAAGAATGTCTTTAGTGACATACGAAGTTCATGATGGACGCATTTTTGGTAAAGTTTACAAATTTAAAGAAATTCTGAACTATTTTGTGGAAGACAGGAATTTAGTTAATCGTTATGCTTTATTTCAGTATATTTTTTTCCTCGGTTATAGTTAATTTAACTAACGTGCACAAAAAATTATTAGAGTAAAGGAAACTTCCTCCAAACATAATAATTCCATGAACTAAAATAAAGTTAAATTGGCTTTAGTGAAATAGAGAGTTCACTTTTTTTTGAGTGTGATGAAAAAATCTAAAAAAAAATTAAAAATTAACATTTGCTTCCTGGAAGCAAGTACATAACCCCCAAATTTAAAAGAGAATTGCTTCTTTAAAGTATCCTTACTTGTATTCTCCGCTTCTTTGGCTCGGAATTAATACCCAAACTGTTAAAGTAAAGACAAAATCTTTGGAACCGGGCATGCTTTTTTTCAGTGTAAGGACATTCATGTTTGCTTTACTATTGTACTATATCCTAGCATTCTCTTATTTCTGATATTAGTTCTCGAAAATTTAATTAAAATATGGATAGTTTCAATTTTGGTTGAAAAATGTGCGCATATACATTTATTTTAATTTTTTCTCACATTGAAAACTAATGACTTGATTTGTATTATTGCATGTTATCTACTTTTTTTGAGGACGAAAATTTCTTAAAAACGCTGTTCGAAAATGTATTTTTACAATAAAGGGGAAAAAGCGAAATTAGGTAACACTAGATCTGAGTAAGAATATTCGTAGGTATACCACGGACTGATTTCGATGGAGGTTGTTGCAAACATAAACATACACACACATTACAAATATAACAAAACCTCTTCTCTACGTCTGTTGCAAAACAAAAAACAACTTTCGGAGAGTAGTTACTTCTACTCTGTGTATAGACTTTCAATTCCAATCAGCGTTGCCGTTTTGGTCCGATCGGACCAAAATTAGTCCAAAATATTTCTAATTTTTAAATTTGGTCAGATGGTTGGACCAAACAGAATTTGGTCCATTTTGGTCCATTTTCATAAATTTGGTTTCTATCACATATTAAATAGTAGATGGTGCACCGCAAAGAATATTGTCGGGAGGCCAAATATTTCACATGCTTAAAATACATACGAATACGAATTTTGCTTAGAATAGAAGACGTATTTCTCTGAAATAAAGTTTTTTCCTTGTCTAAAAGTCTCTAAACTTTTCAATGAAGTCTGTTTGTCCTTATAGCTTCGACATAAAAATGTGTATCCTAACATGAATGAAAATTTCGTTTTAATGAAGTCAAAATGTATTTAATATTTCTGAAAAAATCTTCAAAATTAATAAAATGTTTCAAAACATTGTTTTAAAGTCATTATACCCTAAACCACATAGTGGTTAGGGTATAATAAGTTTGATCTGCCAAAAAATGTGCCTACCAGAAATATTAATTTTAGACCCCATAAAATATATACCGATCGACTCAGAATCACCTCCTGAGTCGATCTAGCGCTTGGTGTCCGTCCGCCCGTCCGTCCGTCTGTCCACGTATTTGTTGTTCACAGGATTCCGGTCGCAATTATTAACCGATTTTGATGAAATTTGGTACAGGGAGTTTTTGGGGCACAAGGAGGAACGCTATTGAATTTGGAAGAAATCGGATCAAATTTAGATATAGCTCCCATATATATGTATCGCCCGATTTCGACAAATGGGGTCACGCTGCGCCCCCATAAAATAAAACTCAATTGAACAAATAATACAATGTTTGTACTATAATTTTCTAGAAGAGGAGCGGAGCGGAGCGATTTTTTTTTCTTGGAGCGGAGCGGTTTTTTTTTTCTCCGGAGCGGGAGCGGAGCGCAAAAAATGGACCGCTCCGGATCCCTGCTACAATGTAATGTTGAACATTTTTTTCAGAATCTTCCGCACATATCTGCAATATATGTAAAAAAAAAATAAAACACCTTTGGTCGAAGCAGGGATCGAACCCACGACCCTTGGCATGCAAGTCGGACGTAGCAACCACTGCTCCACGGTGCCAAACTAAATGTTTGTTTCTGTTAAATAAACTTTGTTTATTCGGTTCGTGGGCGCCGCAAGCTATGCTATATAAATATAACTTATATGGATATTTATCTATTGATGACCATAACAGGTACATAGCTCAGTGGTTAGTGTGTTGGCTTACAAAGTGCATGGTCCGCGGTTCGATTCTCCGTCCAGGCGAAAGGTAGGTTAGGTTAGGTTAAAGTGGCAGCCCGATTAAATTTCAGGCTCACTTAGACTATTCAGTCCATTGTGATACCACATTTAACTAAAAGTACCTATTACATATGGGCACTTCTAGTCTTAACCACTGAACCTTCTCTATTATTTACTTTTGTGGAACCAACCAGATTGCTCCAAAAACATTAACAAACTGCTTAAGTTAACGTTTTCCAGGTCAGCCAGTAATCTAAAGCTATATGCTCCTAAAATTCGCTTACGCCTTACACAAAAAGCAGGACACTCACACAAGAGGTAAAAAAATGCTAAAAATTTATAAAATCGTATAATTTCTTCTACATTCTTGGTATTACAGGAAAAGGTGTTAAGAACTAAAAAACCTCGTGGATGTGAGAAAGATGTGAGGGAAAATGCAATTTGGAAGAAAACAATTTTTTTTGAGTTTGTCTTTATGAAATTGTTTTTACATCCTGGAAAAGAATAAACGTTTATCACAAAAAGTATATACTTTTCTTCCAAATACACCTCCTTACAACGAAAAGCAAATGAGAAACGAAATTTGTTTGTCTAAAATTTCGTTTGGGAGGAAAGAATTATTTTTTTGCGTGCAGTTTACTGTGCATTTTATATGACTTTTAACATAGATGCATACTCCGCCGGCATGCGTTTCTCTATCAGCTCTGTGAATAGTATATACAGGTAGTTTGTATATTGAGCTTTCGATTTCCGAATGAAACCATGTTTCTGACACACATATGACCTCGATGTTTGAATTGATAATTTGGAATCGAAACTCATCCAGTTTATTATTTAGGCATTGTGCATTCAAATGTACTAATGCGTTTAGATTTAGATTTTTTTAGATTAGCTTGTTGTGCTCTACATAACATTTGTATTGACAGATGTGACCTTCATGACGAACATGTCCCAGAGATATCAATGGAAACTGAGGACGAATAATCCGATGAAAATCAACGCGATATCTCATTATCACAGTTGGGACATATTGGGAGAAATGATTTAAAGAACTATTTGTTTAATTCAAATTTATAATTTTTATTGTGAAATGTTTTGTACTAAAGAATAGTTAGAATATTCTATATAACATAAATAACATAACATGTAGTATAGTGCAATTCATTTATACATACACGGATGAAAAAGACTGTTTTTCATATGTTTGGCTATAAACATTATATGTTTGGAACACAAATTTTTAAACACAATATTTTTGAGTGCAAGCATATAATGTTCATAAACTAGCATAACATGTTTGGGACATATATGTTAATATGTTAGAACATATGTTTGGGACATAAAATGTTTGTAAATATAATATGCTTGGATGCAAACATAGAAATAGCCTATAAATATATATGTGTTTAGTAGCTTGGAGCGCTATTTAACAGGGAGCGATATTGAATTAAATTGGTGGTTGTTGCTTGTTATTACAAAATTAACATTTTATTTTTCCTTGGGCAATTGATCAGCTACTTCTTTGATCCTTACAAACTGTGTGGTCCGCTGTTCGAATCCCCGTCCGGCAAAAGGTAAAATTAAAATAAAAAAATCATAAAATTGAATAATTTCTTCTACAATGTTTGTATTACAGAAAAAGGTGCTAAGAACTAAAAAATCTCGTGGAAGTGAGAAAGATGTGGGAGAATATACAATTAGGCAGAAACAAAATTTTGAGCATTCAGGTCGAAAACCTATGTTGTTAGCACCTATATTACCTGTTTATTTTCATAATTCATTATGATTGTAAATATATAAATAAATAAATAAAATTTTGAGCACAATATTGTTTGGGAGAATTTTTTTAAGCATATAATATTTTTGGGTGCAAAATGCTTCCAAACATATTATATGGTCACATAATAACATATTGTTTTTTGGAAGACAACATTATTGAATTTGGATGCAAAAATACAAAATGTTTGGAACTTAGACTACCCAAACATATATTGTTTAGACTAATATGCTTTCAAACATATTATATATTGGAAGAGATCAAACATATAAATGTTTGGGCAATACCCAAAAATGTATATGCTTGAAGCAAAATATGTTTGAGAGTATATGTTACAGAAGCGATTTTTTGTGAGGGTGTACATATTAGAAAGTAATAAAAACAGAAAAATTAAAATTTGTCTTTTATACATTCATATAAAAAGTAATGTTATTTTGTCCGAAACAAAAAGTGTGTTTTATTCATTTTGTTTCGGAGAAAGTATTGTTACGTTTATATATTTAGGCGTTTTTAATTACCCGACTATTAAAACACAGTTCTTTTAAATAACGACAATCTACAATTTATTTACTATGACTTCACACTTTACAATTCGTTCACACTGAAGTTATTCGTTTGACGCTTTAATTAAGACTGACTCGTTAGCAGCATGCGAGCGCTTTTATATATGACGGTGTGGCAATACGAGAACATTCTGGTAGCACTACAATATTCTGGCAACGCCAGAACATTCCTAGACAATGCTAGAAGGATCTACGACCATTAAGTTGTTTATCTGGTGGCTGCCAAACACATACACACTCACATAGATATATGCTCGCATTACTACAACAACAACAATAATGACAATAGACAATGAGATGAAATGAGAATGCAAAATAACAAAGCAAAGGGGTTGCTATTCTATGAGAGAGTAAGAACTAACATTTCGATAAGCAAACAAAAGAACATAAAAGAAATTCAGGAAAATACTAGAAAATGAATAGACGATTCCAACAAGTGATAGCGAAATTTTATCGTTACAATTTGAAATTTTAAATTAACGGAAACTAATTTAAATAAACTTATATCTATAATTATCAAATTCGTAACACTGCCTCCCCCTTAAGCCTGTTCGTCCCGAACAGGCACAGAACCTGTTCCGTAAGGAGCCAATCGTTCCAGATGTACAACTTTCATCTTTTATCTAGGGCTGCCGTCCTTCTGAATCCGGTATACAACATCATTGATCTTCTTGATGACTTTGTATGGGCCTTCCCACTGTGTTTGCAGTTTAGGACACAATCCTTTCTTTCGTTGCGGGTTAAATAGCAGAACCAATTCTTCTTCTTGGAAGCCCTCAGTATTTACAGCACGATCGTATCTCGCCTTCATTCTGTTGCTGACCATTTTTATTTTGTTGCGCACTGATTCGTGAACTTCACCGAAAGTGTTTGGGATGTCGTTTCTGTTTTCTTCCATGGCTAGCTCATTAGGTTTAGCGCCGAATATCAGATCTCCAGGCAACTTCAACTCAGTTCCGAATAGAACATTGGCCGGTGTTCGAGAGGTGGAATCATGAATGGCAAATCTATAGGACAGCAAAAACTTTGGTATATGCTCGTCCCAGTCCCTCTGGCCGTTGTCCACCACTTTTCGAAGATGTTCCTCCAGGGTGCGATTAAACCTTTCTACCATGCCATCGGATTGTGGATGTAATGGCGTAGTCCTCGTTTTCTTGATACCAAGGGATTCACACATCTCTTTGAATATGGCCGATTCAAAATTTCTTCCCTGGTTTGAGTGAATCTCGGACGGCACACCGTAGCGACATATCCAGTTTTTGTTGACCACATCCACAATCGTTTTTGCCTCTTGGTTTGGAATTGCATACACCTCCGGCCATTTGCTGAAGTAGTCCATGACCACAAGGACATAACGGTTTCCAGAATCACTTACTGGGAAAGGGCCTGCCACGTCCATTGCTATTCTTTCAAACGGGGCTCCTGGTCTATACTCTTGCATAGGACCTCGACTTTTCCTTGTTGGACCTTTCGCCTTCATGCACTTCTCGCAATTGGCTACCCATTCAGCAATTGATTTCTGGCATCCAACCCAGTAGAATCGTTGCTTCACTTTCTCGGCTGTTTTGGTTATTCCCAGATGACCTCCACTGGGACCATTATGGAACTCCGCCAAAACGTCTCTTATTTTGGAATCCAGTACGATGATCAAATTTCGGCCATCTTCGCTTTCCCATTTACGTTGCAGGGATCCATTGACTAGAACTAAACTATCCCATTGAGCCCAGTATGATTTCATAAGTGGACTTTCGGCTGCGATGTCTTTCTTACTGGGCTTCTTGTTCTCTTCCTTTGCCGAAATAATGGGATCTTTACGCTGTTCTGTTGGCCAGTCCACTCCAGATTCGATGTGTAACAGCCGAATATCAACAATCTCCTCCTTATGTTCAGCTTTCGAGCAGTGCTTGCATTCTATACTGCAAGGTCGACGTTACAAAGCGTCAGCGTTACCGTGTTTTCCACCTTTTCTATGCTCGATACTGAAATCATAGCTTTGGAGCCTCTCGATCCAACGTGCCAGTTGAGCTTCCGGATTCTTGAATTGGAGCAACCATCGTAGAGCTGAGTGATCAGTCCTGAGCAAGAAGTGTTGTCCATACAAATATTTATGATAATGTTTTACACTCTCTATGACGGCTAGCAGCTCTCGTCGCGTTACACAGTAGTTCTTTTCGGGCTTGGACAACGTTCGGCTGAAATATCCGATGACCCTCTCCTTGCCGTCTATCTGTTGAGATAGCACACCTCCAATACCATGCGCGCTAACATCTGTATCCAAACCAAATTTTTCGCCCGGAATAGGATACGCTAGAACAGGAGCTGAACATAAAAGTTCTTTTAAATGTTGGAATGAATCCTCCTGTTCGGTGCTCCACTGGAACATCTGACCTTTTTGCGTCAATTTATGGAGTCAATTTATGGAGATTATCGTCGGTAATATGTACATAACCCAAGGAAACTTCTTAATTCGTGGAGATTTCGAGGTCGTGGCCAATCTCTGACAGCTTGGATTTTGTCTTCATCGGTGGATATGCCCTCTGCAGTCACATGATGACCCAGGTATTTAACTTCCCGCTGGAAAAGGGAGCATTTCTTTGCGTTAAGGCGTAGACCAGCGGCTGACAATTGCTGGATAACGTCTTTCAAGTTCTTCAGGTGCTCGTCAAATGTTTTGCCCATCACTATGATGTCGTCCAAGTATATCAAGCACGACTTCCAGTGCAACCCCTTCAGTACCCGCTCCATCAATCTTTCGAAGGTAGCCGGAGCGTTGCAGAGCCTGAACGGCATTACATTGAATTGCCAGAGACCGCCATTAACGCCAAAAGCCGTCTTTTCCTTGTCTTTCTCGGCGATCTCTACTTGCCAATATCCACTCTGCAAATCAAGCGTAGAAAACCATGTTGTTCCGGCTAGTGTGTCCAACGTGTCATCAATGTGTGGAAGCGGATAACTGTCCTTTTTGGTGACATCATTCAGTTTTCTGTAGTCCACGCAGAATCGGGTACTTCCATCTTTCTTTTTGACCAGCACAACTGGGGAACACCAAGGACTTGAAGATGGCTCGATCACTCCACTCTCCGCCATTTCCTTTATGAGCTTTTGAACTTCGTCTCTTTTTGCCAGGGGAACACTTCGTGGTGCCTGTTTTATAGGCCTTTCTTCTGCGGTTTTAATTTCATGTTTCACTACAGATGTTCTTCCTTGTTTTCCCTTTTCAGAAGCAAAAGCAGAGGCGTTTTTCCACAACAACTGCTTGGCTTTATTTCTCTCTGACGGCGATAGATGACGTGCCCAAGCCTCGAAATACCCTTCTAGATGTTTTCTCACTGTTCCATATGTCTTTGATGAGTGCCTTCCAAATTGACTATTGCCTCGGCTGGTGTACATTTTCCACTGTCAGAAAATTTTACAATTTACTCATGATTGTCAGACAAGTTCAAGACACGAACTGGTATTAGACTCTCTTCGTTCGTTGTTACCAGGGCATTTGCTATCAAGATGTTGTTGCTTTTGTTTTCTGCTGGTTCAACAACCCACAATTGGCCGACTTCACAATCTCCATTCATAGAAACCCATATATTTGCTTCGGCATTCGGTGGTATAGACTCTGACTGGCTCGTTGTCAAACGTCTGACAGGTGTATTCTCGTCGTATCCCACGTTTACCGTTATTTCGGCATCGCACCATTTCATTACACGACGCTTCATATCCAAATTGAGACCAAAAGCAATCATGAAATCCGCTCCAATTATAACTTCGTCTACTATATCGGCCACAATGAAATCATAAGTAACGGATTTGTTAGCAATAGTTAATTTTACGGCGACCTTTCCATATACGGTTGCGGGTTCCCCTGTAGCCGTGCGTAGCTTGACTCCAATCAGTGGTGTAACTTTTCCTTTTACTAAATCAGATCTAATGATAGACTTTGATGCACCAGTATCCAACGTCAAAGTACGCTTGTCGCCATTAATAACACCCGGAATAGTTAAATTGTTATTTTTCTGTTGAACTATTGCTATGGAGATGGTGGGGCCATCGTCTGTGGGAGCCAGCTCTTGCCCCGCTGAACTAGCTCGATTTAGTTTAAAGGTGACTCACTTGACTGTGGGGTCACCTTCTTATGGCTATTGTTTAATGGAGATGGTGATCTTGACCGTTTGCGTCGTGCTTTGCATTCTCGAGCTAGATGTCCCGTCTTATCACAGCATTATAGCATTTGATTCGGGATTTAGTTGCATCCTGTTTTAATTCTTGCATTGCCTGCTTCATGGCCTCTTTCATCGACTCAATAACGAACTTTGATTCATCACACTCTGCCTCTACTTTACGTACCTTGTGAATTTGAGGCCGCGCTAGCAATCTCGCAGTCTCCTGTGCATGTGCGAATGTTACTGTTTCAGCGAATGTAGCCTTTTGTGACGCATATGTTGCACATTTTATATCTGGGTCTAGAATTCCATTGACGAAGGTTTCAATCTTGATGCGGTCCACAAGAGGATGACTCTCACCTGGGTATGTCAAAAGCACTAGCCGCTCAACTTCTATTGCGAAATCTTGTAGGGTTTCATTCGATTTCTGGATTCTTCCTCTCAATTCCATTCTGAAGATGTCCTGCTTGTGCTCTCCACCATACTTGCGTTGAAGTGCCGCTATTACTTCATTATAGTTATTTCTAGAAGCAGCGGGAATGCTTTATATCACATCAGCAGCATTGCCCTTTAATGCCAATAGAAGTTCAATTGCTTTATCATCGTCATTCCACAAATTTCTACAAGCAACCATTTCGAATTGGAATTTGAAGACATCAAATGACGTTGAGCCATCGAAAACAGGAGTTTTGATTTTTGAGCCCTCGATGACGCGCACTGGACCACCTTTAATTTCCAGTTCTGACATTTTTTTATCAAGGTGTAGAAATTTTTCATCGTGAACCACAAATTTCTTATCCAATTCCACAATTTGACTTTCAATGTGGTCTACGCGTTTCTCCATACCTTCCGAAATTTTTGTAACTTTTCATTAAGAATTCTAGAATTTTCGTCAAATTTCTCCACCAAAAGAAGAGAATTTTCTTCCATCATTTTTCTAGAATTTTCTTGCATTTTTAGAGAATTTGCTTCCAGTATTCTAGAATTCTCTTCCATCATTTTGCTCAAAACATTGAGCATTGAGGTGTAATCCACAACACTTGAAGCCACTGATGGATTTTCTACACTGCTGGTATTGACGAGTATTGATTCGTCAATGTCCTCCTTATAATCAAACTCATGCGTCGCAATGTCCATATTACGCCGTTCAAACTCTTCCAGTAGACGCTTTTGAAGCTGGGCCTTATTGCCTGTTGTCGGCAGATCCAGTTTGCTCAATTCCTTTTTTAAGTCTTCCACACGAAGCTTATTAAACTTCATTGTAGATTTATTTTTTCGTTATTTCACTTCCGACACCAATTGTTACGTTTCTATATTTAGGCGTTTTTAATTACCCGACTATTAAAACACAGTTCTTTTAAATAACGACAATCTACAATTTATTTACTATGACTTCACACTTTACAACTCGTTCACACTGAAGTTATTCGTTTGACGCTTTAATTAAGACTGACTCGTTAGCAGCATGCGAGCGCTTTTATATATGACGGTGTGGCAATACGAGAACATTCTGGTAGTACTACAATATTCTGGCAACGCCAGAATGTTCTTAGACAATGCTAGAAGGATCTACGACCATTAAGTTGTTCATCTGGTGGCTGCCAAACACATACACACTCACATTGATATATGCTCGCATTACTACAACAACAACAATAATGACAATAGACAATGAGATGAAATGAGAATGCAAAATAACAAAGCAAAGGGGTTGCTATTCTATGAGAGAGTAAGAACTAACATTTCGATAAGCAAACTAAAGAACATAAAAGAAATTCAGGAAAATACTAGAAAATGAATAGATGATTCCAACAAGTGATAGCGAAATTTTATCGTTACAATTTGAAATTTTAAATTAACGGAAACTAATTTAAATAAACTTATATCTATAATTATCAAATTCGTAACAGTATTTTTTGAATAAGTATCTTATTTAATACACGATTCTTATTTGAAGGATTATCTGCAAGGGCATTCATATCGAGGAAAATCTTTGATTCACTTCATGATATCCTTTTGAATGCATATCAATGGAAAAATTGGTACCAAATGCATATTACTATTTTTTATTAAACTGCTTCAAAATTGTACTCAATTTCATTTTGTTCAGAGATTCTAAGCAAAATAGTTTGCATTGTATTCTCTGCCTCCATTTTCTCCTTGTGACGACGTTCTTTGGCTTCCTCTTTCATTTTTGCAATTTCCAAAAAAGAGGTAAAGCATCATCCGTGTCTCGCCATCAGTCCAAACTAAAAATAAACATGTATTTATATTGAAATACAAAATTGCATTTGTAGTCTGTAACACTTACCTTGTACTTGTTTAAATGGTTTTGGACTAATTTCAATGTTTTCATCCATATTTTATACAAAAAATGGTAAACAGAATTACGGATGAGATGTGAATGTTTTTTTATATATTATTGTCGATTTTTTTATTTCGTTTTACGTTTGCCCTGTTTGCTCCTTTGAATTCTTTTCAGCCCATTGAAATGGTAGCATTTCTTTAAGTTGCTGGCAGCATTTGAAAAATGCACACTCTGTATAGACAAAATGAAGGCAAAGCACTTTTTTCACAACAGAAAACACCATTAAATATCCACCACCATGAATTAAATATAACAGTTACCATTGAAAACTCTTCGTCGTAGCATGTTACATGGTAGTATATAGCGGGTTACTTTATAATGTATAGCAATGATTAAATACCGCCTTGATTTGAAATCTAAAATCCATAGATTTGGAAATTTTACTTTCAGTTTCAAGCAACTTTCATGTTCAGTGCACCTTCTGTACCCTCAAGAAGTGGAATCGGTCTATATGGAAACCTTACCAAATGGAGCGATACAACCCAGCGGCGGAAATCGCTCTTCATTAGGGCTTTTAAAATGCATTTATTTGCAGACATAAGGCATTGACTTCCCATTACATATTCATTGATTTTTTACACAGGGTGTCATAGCCGACCAAGGGCTCCCACTTCAACTTACAGCATAAGGGCTAATATAAGATCATTATTTTAAGGCCTTTTAGGAATTGCCTCAAATAAGTTCTTTATAATGTGTGATAAAATAAGGCCTTTTATAATGTATACATCAAAAGGCTTTATGAAGCATATATAAATAGAGGCCTCTTAATAGGAGTTTAAAATAATGCCAATTTAATGCCTTTTTATGAAGGCTGTTTACATACCTTATATAGGTCCTACTCCAAATTTCATATATAAATAAGAAACCCAAAATTTTTGCAGAATTCTTTTTATTTTATTTTGTACACCCTCAAAAAAAATCGCCTCTTTAACATATGTTCCAAACATATTTTGCAGGAAACACATATATTATTGGATACTGCCGAAACATTAACATATTTGTTTTATGTGAACATATTATATGTTTGGAAGCATTTTGAGCCCAAAAATATTATATGCTTGGAAGAATTTTTCCCAAAGACGATTGTGCTCATTCCCTAACATACTCGTAATTCTCACTTCCACGAAATATTTTAGTTCTTGGCACCTTTTTCTGTAATACGAATAATGTTGAAGAAATTATTCACTTTTATAAATTATTTAAATTTTACCTTTCGCCTGCACGGAGAATCGAACCGAGGACCATACAGTTTGTGAGCCAACACACTATCCACTGGGCTCACCAGCAGATAAATATCGTTATAAGTTACATTTATATAGCATAGTTTGCAGCGCCCACGAGCCCATGAAAACATAATATTATTTAACAGAAACATACATTTGTTTGCCATGTGGAGCAGTGTTTAACATGTCTACCTTGCATGCAAAGGGTTGTGGGTTCAATCCCTGCTCCGACCGAACACCATTGGTTTTTTTTTTTAAATTTACGCATTTATATTTATACTATATTAAATTTTTATAATGAAACTTCGAAATGTGGGTTATTAAAGATTTATAGTCAGTAACAGTGCTTGATATAAACGAAATTGACTGATTTTTGGATAACATATTATTTTTTTATTGCAAAAATAACAATTTTGTAACAAAAACCTGGTTTTGGTACAAAACTTTAAAATTTAGAAGGAATTCAAAAACTCTAACAAAAGAAGAACGTGGAGTCGAGTATAAACATACATAAATAATTTTATAATATAAACATAAATTTAGTTAGGCGTAAACAGTTTTTTACTAGCATTTAACACCGTCGCTCTAAAATGCCTTTTATTTTTCTTTAATAATTCATTTTAAAGAAAATAAACTTTTTAAATTGTTTTAGCTGCAAAACTCGAACTTAATGCTCGCTTTTATATTTGAAGGTGTCCGTCAACTCCTCGTGGACTACTTATTAATAAAGACGAACTAAACTTTGTTTTTATACATTTTACTGTGTAATTTTTCACTATTTCCTCCTTATTTCATTTTACTGTTCCAACTGTAAAAAGAGTATAGTGCCCTTTCGTTATTGTTATGAAGACCCCTGATTCCTTTTAACGAACCAAGAAAAAAATTGTGCCCATAATGCCAAAATGATAAACAAAACACATGTCCACACATACATAAAATGCTGCTATCACGGCGAAAACACATGCTGTTTTTTTAATGTCTATTCTCTTGGTTCCGAATGTCTATTCTCTTTATTCAAATTAAATAATATTTAGACTTAAGCATATCAAATTTTTGGCGTTATCATAAACCAGTTTCCGAAACAACATAAAAGCGGTTTCATAGCAATTGTTCTCTTTTGATTCTTTCGCTGTGTTATGTTGATATCTTTTGTCAACTCTCCCGGTTTCCATCTCTATTTCTTTCTCTATACTCTCTCTGTCGCTTTGAATAAAATATCACAACATATGTATGTTTAGTCGAAATTTGTAAATTTATACATGTTTGCATTCACACATATGATTTTTATGAAACATTCATGCCCCAAACATAATATATTCTAACATATTAACATAGATGTCCCAAACATTTAGTGTTAGTTTAGGAACATTACATGTTTGCACTTAAATATATTGTGTTTTAAAATTGTGCCCGAAACACATTTTGTTTATATCGGAACATATTAAAAACATATTTTTCTAAGAGTGTACTATATAAAATTGTACTATAAAAAATAAATCACCTTCTTCATAGGAACTGATTTCGTATTGGACGTCTGATTTCCATATATTGAACAGAACATTGGCTTTCATGGTAGAAGTTGCCGCTAAATAAATAAGTAAAATTATTATAAAATTATTATTATAATGTAATTCAATATAGTATAATATTCGTCAAAAAATATATACTTACCGCATATTTGACATTTCAGCTACTTAAAAAAACAACAAACACCGCGACTTGCTCCAACGAAATCGCAAACCCGAATGAAGAAACACGTGTTGCCTTAAATTGTGCAAAATTATTTTTATTCTTAACTTTCGGTTACTTATAAACTTACGGCATAAGGGCTTATCAAAGGTCTCTTAGATTAAAGAAGTGCACATATGAGAATATGACTTGTTCTTTTTTTTAAGCCGTTATATTGTTTGTGACTCGTGGTTGCAAAACTTATAAATTGGCTTACGGCATAAGGGCTTTTCAAAGGTCTCGTAAATTATAAGAGCTTGCTATGAGAATATGAGTTGCTTTTTAAAAATCGTTTTATTTTGCCTCTTCGCAAGAACACATTGTAATTCACAATACCAAACAAGGCCTATTAGGAGTTCTTTAAAATGTGTCTTTAAACACATGTACCAGAAAAGCCATTTCAAAAGGCCTCGACAAGTATGGGATAGCGATCTTAGTAAATAAAGACCTTTTTTAAGGCCTGGTTTTGGCAATGAATGATGAATGAGTATCAACTTTTTTTGTAAAGAAGGAAGAGGTCTTACAAAAGGGATTATTTTATAATACTTAATCGTATGAGTATTGCCTCTAAAATAAGGGCTCCGTAAATGCTTTAAATCGAAAGTGCTCTCGATTTACGCCGCTGGGAAACTATATCAGTTCAAAACATGGACCGATAGGCACTATTTTCGGCACTCATATTTATGGTCCTAAAATACCTCTAGATTCAATTCAATTTCAGGCAAATCGGATCGAAAATACAGTTTCTAGAAGCCCCAGACCACAAATCGGGGGTCGGTTTATATGGGGGCTATACCAAAACATGGTTCGAGACAAAAAATGAGTTTGTGCAAAAATTAAGCAAGATAGCTTTATTATTGAAGGCTGTAGCGTGATTACAACAGACATCCAGACAGGCAGACGGACATCGTTATATCGTCTTAGTATTTCTCCCAGATCAAGGATATATTTGCTTTATATAGTCGGAAATCGATATTTCAATCTGTTTTAAACGGAAATCAACGAAAATCAACTAAAGTAAATTTCAGCATATACACCCAAAGAAAAAATACTTTCCTCCGGAACGAAATTTTAGACAAACGAAATTCTACTTTCCATTGCAATAGTTTAAAGAGTAAACATACATAGTTCTGTGATATAGATTTTAAGTTTTGCTGCAATATTTACATTTTATTTATTTATTTAGTTATTATTATTGTTTGTGATGTCCAGTTTTAATAATTTATAAATGAAACAAATGTAAAACAATTATATTTAAAATAAAAATAAAAAAAATTCTCTGGAAAAGGCCGGAAAAAAGCCGACGCAACATCGAAAAAAAAGATGAAATAATTTTTTTTTATTTGCATCTATATATATTAACCAAAACAGCCCATTAAAATAAACAAAAATCTATGAAATTTTACTTTGTTTGAAGAGTAAAAAAAGAAGAAGTTTCTTTAAAGAAGTTTTTTTAAAGCTAAAAGTAAACTACGGTTGTCTAAAATTTCGTTCCTTTGAAAAGAAAACTCTTTTTTCAGTGTAAATTTAAAATGTTTAAATGTTCTCCAGTTGCAGTGTACGATTTGTTGGAATTAACTAATTTAATCGTTTCACTGTAGGTGTAAGGAATTTAAGGAATAATATAAGAAATATTTAACTCTCAAAATGCCTTCAGCTGCTGAAGTCGAATATCAAAAATTACCTTTCAGAGGAAGCATATGAAAAGGGTAGCGAAAGTAATGTTAATGCATAATTGCTTATATCTAGGGATTTGTGTTGATATCCCGCGAATGTTTTTCTCTAAACTCATGCGAGAACTGTTCCGGATTTTTTGAGAATTGTTATTAGATGTTAAATATTTTTTACCCCCAAAAATACCCCGAATAAACTTTACCCCTAAAAATCCCCCAAATGTAAGAAAAACCCCTAAATTTGGGGGGAAAAACCTCAACCTGGCAACACTGCCACAAATCTTTGTAGTATCCATAGACAAATTAGAAGAAGACGCAGTCTTGTCATTGCAAAACTGAAGCACCAGATGACTCTGCCAACAAAATATCATAAAGTTTGCGTCGACGTGTCTCTCAAATGTACTGCCGTTTTCTTTGGAAAATATCATAACATTTGTGTTTTTCATAAATTTCTTAATTAAAAAACACAAAAGCAATACCGAAACGATTATAGAAAATTAAAATAAAACGTATGTGTTTGTTAAAGCGAATATTTATTATGATTTTATGTGAATATTGCTGTTTTAATTTATTCCTGGGCAGAGCTGCCTTGGAAAAAATTGACAAATAAAAAAAATTTTTCTCATAGCCCTCTACAAGGTGTAGAGGGCTATAATCAAATCTATAATCTTTGATCGAAACCAAAGATTATAGAAGAGGAAGATGGGAGATTGGCTACTGAGCACATCAAACCATTTACCACATTAGTTTAATACTCGAACCAAGCCCATATACGATAAGTATTGACATAGCATTAAAATGCAAATAAAAAGAAATTAAGAGCACGAAATAAATTTCCATAAAGGGGACAATGTATTTTTTTTTGTTGTTGCCTAAAATTTAACATTGTTTCATTAAGAAAATTACCTTTTTCATTTAAAAAATAACAACTAAAAACAACTAAAAGATTACAAACATGTATTAAACTAATCTGTTAAATGCAACATTTGGTATGACGCAAGCCAATCTCCCATCTTCCTCAAATCTATATTCTTTGATAAATGGTTTGCGTGGGTTATGCATGTTCTACAGAACCTCAAGCAGCACAGTACAGTGGTGTGATTTAATTTTGAGAAAAAATATAGAAGCCTTAAGCAGCAATTACTTCAATAATTTTTGTACAATATAGTAACTACGAAGCTTGGTTTAGCTTTGCGTATTGTCTTCTTATTTAATATTGTTTTTTTGTTTATTTCTAGAGTCGAACTTGGGAGCCACCGCGGTGCATGCCCGCCTTGCATACACAAGTCGTGGGTTCGACTCCTGCTTCGACCGAACACCAAAAAGTTTTTCAGCGGTGGATTATCCCACCTCAGTAATGCTGGTGACATTTCTGGTGATGTCCAGTTTTATATTAATTAATAAGAAAACGTAAAACTAATTGTAATGAAGAATGTAAATAAAGGTGGTTAATTGTAAGGGCCGATTTTGATTGTAACCACACCTAAACGCCAAGTTTTTTTCCGAATTTTATTTGACATTTCTCTATTTCAGACTTACTCAATTTGAACCATGGAGAGATATACAATCCAACAACGTGTTAAATGGTTCCAAGAAATGGCAACAGTGGATGATCAATTTTCGATGAAAATCATCTTCAGTGATGAGGCACATTTTCACCTCAGTGGATTCGTCAATAAACAGAATTGCCGCATTTGGGCGAATGAGAATCCAAGAGTGATTGTCGAAAAACCAATGCACCCACAAAGAGTAACTGTTTGGTGCGGTTTATGGGCTGGCGGCATCGGGCCGTATTTTTTCCAAATGAGGCCGGTCAGGCAGTTACTGTGAATGGTGTTCGCTATCGTGAGGTGATAACGAACTTTTTATGGCCCGAATTGGAAGATATGGATGTGGACGATATGTGGTTTCAGCAGGACGGTGCCACTTGCCACACAGCTAACGAAACAATGGCTCTTTTGCGCAACAAATTCAATGGCCGTGTTATCTCACGTAATGGCGATGTCAATTGGTCGCCAAGATCATGTGATTTGACACCGTTGGACTTTTTTCTTTGGGGTTATTTGAAAGAAAAGGTGTACGTCGATAAGCCAGCAACAATTCAAGACCTAAAGGATGAGATAATTCGGCACATCAACGGCATAGAACCTCCATTATGCCTCAGCGTCATCGAAAATTTGGACCATCGGATGAAGGTGTGTCACCGAGGTCGCGGCGCCTATTTGGCCTATATTTTGTTCCATACATAATTGAGTAATACCAATATATCATAATAAAATAAAATTACAATAATTTCCTAAATAGTTTGTGTTTTATTCAAAATCAACATCGGCCCTTGACATTTTAACCACCCTTAATTGTGCAATTTTGTCTCTAGGATTTTCAATAAACACTCCTGATGAAGTTGGAAAGAACCAACGAAATGTTGAGTTAAATATGAAATAAATTAGTTTTATTTAATTCATACAAAAACCAATCGACCAAAGAGCCCAGTTTTGTACAACTATAATATATATTGAAGTAATGATTAGAAACTTTATTTTAACTAAAGTGTCATTATTTTAAATAAATTTTTCCTAAATATTTTTTAAATTGCGCATCTTAAAATTTGGGTTGCATAATCTTTAATATCACGTAAATATTTTTTCAGTGTACTTCTGAATTTGTATACCCTAAACCACATACAGTGCACTCGCGGTAACGTGAACACCGCCTAAGTGTGTAAATATAACCATAGCGATAGGCGGTAGGCGAAACATTTTTGCCGCAACGGCAAATACAATAAGCTTGACGGCGAATAATTCCCTTTTTTACGTTTCCTAGCGTTTTTGTTGTCAATACAGCACGCTTTGACAATATTAAACAATGAAGTTGAATAAAAACATACAATGGCTTGTTATTTGTTGAGTTATTTCAAGAAAAAATAATCTACACGTGTCCAGGCAACAGATATTCCTAATGGTGAGTTAAAAAAATTGATAAGCGATGGCAACACTATACCAGTTTTCGCCAAGGAGTTAGAATAAGTTTTAATTTAGCGACACGCCGCTAGCCGTCACGGTATTCCGTCGCGGATTTTGGGCTTCCCATAAGAAATACACGTAAATAAGTGTTCGCCTACCGCCTATCGCTATGGTTATATTTACACACTAACTTGATACTGGGCATCATGTAGCAATCTCGTTTAACAGTATGTATCGGGTGAGTTGCTAAAATCATTATAATGTTTACAGAGTCGATAAAAGAAACCGTGTTTTTCGTAATTATTTCTACAGACGGGTAGTTTTAATGGAAAATACTCGTATTGCCGTGTGACACGTGAGGGCACATTACGAGTAATGTTAAGTTAATTGTTGTGAGTTAATAATAAATTGTTGCATACATTAATTTTATTTATTTAACATTGCGCATACATTAATTTATAATAAACATTAAAGCACTAACTAAAAAAGCTATTGGCTTAATACATTAATATACTTGAATGAAGGATAAACGATGGGAAATCGTCAAGATAAAGAGCAGAGTACTGGTCCGATATGACTTCCATGGGGAACACCAGATGTAACTGATACCTTACGAGATGACTGGCCCTTAAACATAACGTACTGAACCGTGTCAGACAAGTAAGACGAAATCCAGCTTTTGGAAACCCTAGCGCAGATAACTTATAAAGGAAGAGACGATGACTAATCTTATCAAAGGCCTTGTTGAAGTCAGTATAGATAACATCAATCTGATTACGTCTTGGGAATGAATCATTTATATATGAGGTAAATTCAAGAAAATTCGTCGCCGTTGACTTCCCTTTCATAAAACCGTGTTGAGACACCTTGTTGAAAATATAGACTTTATTGAGTGAACGAGTTTATCCCCTATTACCAATCTCTCAAAAGGCTCCGGAACAGCACTTAATTTGGCAAGGTGCACTGAATACCTCATCAGATTGTCAACCCCATATTGGGAATCGTATCGAATGTCCGAATCCTATAAGGAATCTACGACATAAGTCTTCTAGAAAAAATCAGCAAGTAAGTTGGAAATCCCATAAACATGCGAACACTGATTGTCTAAGTGTATTTGGAAAACACATTTCTCCTAGAGTTCACAAAATTATAAAAACATCTTGGATTTGCATTAAGGTTCGAACTCATACGTAACAAATATATTTCGTAGCATTCGTTAGACTATTCTTGATGCAAGTAACGTAATGTTACGAATTTTATATTTCTAGATTTAAGTTTATTCAAATTATTTTCCGTTAATTTAAAGCTTCAAATTGTAACGGTCAAATTACGTCATCACATTCAAAATCATTTCTTTATTTTCTAGTACTTACCTAAACATCTTTTGTGTTCTTAGTTTCACAATAATTGTAGTCAAAGACAATAAACTTGAGGAAGATAGGAAATTGGCTTGCGTCATACCAAATGTTGCATTTACCATGTTAGTTCCAAGATACATGTTTGTATCTTTTTTATTTATTTTTCGTTTTTATTTTTTAAATGGAAAACTTAATTTTCTTAATGAAACAATGTTAAATTTTAGGCTACAACAAAAAAATTACATTTTCCCCTTTATGGAAATTTATTTCGTGCACTTAATTTATTTTTATTTGCATTTTAATGCTATGTCAATACTTGTCGTATACGCGTTTGGTTCGAGTATGAAACTAACACGGTAAATGGTTTGATCTCCTCAGTAGCCAATTTCCTATCTTCCTAGAGTTTATTGTCTTTGATTGTAGTAACCCCTTTTGTTTTGTTATTGTTGTAGTAATATGAGCACAACCCTATGTCAGCTAAATTACGAGATAGGCAGAAACGACAAAGTGATTGTTCTAGATAATTGTAGGCAAGACTATGAACAGAAACGACAAAATGATTAGATAATTGTAGGAAAGACTATGAACATAATCAGCAATTTATGTGCGACATCTGCCGGACGCTAGTAGAACATTCCAGATGGCTGTAGGCAATGAGGATAACCAGTTGTATATGTGCTGTTAGATAAATTGTATCTAGATAGTCGAAATCGTCAAATCATGGTATATAAGCCCCTGGCGGAGGGAGCTGTGACGTCAGTCGTAACCTAAAGTTTATACAGTACACATCGTAGAGCAAATAAGTGAAACCAATCAGTTACACAAATAAATTGTAGATTGTCATTATTTGAAAAGAACTGTGTTTTAATTATCGTGTTTTAATTAATTTAATTATTTTAAATCTCTAAAACAATCTGTTCTTACGATTTCAAAGACTACTTAATATTTTACTGAACCATGGAGTAATGTAAGTCTAGGATGATATATATCTTCAGGAGTCACAAATGGATCAACACGAGAAATATTCGTGTCTGTTCTGGTACACACATGTATAATTTTTGTGTGGCGTTACACTTCAAAGGTGTTGTGGACTACACGATTTAAGGAATCCATCGAAAATTTGAAACTTTGGTTGTTTTTCAGCGTGTTCGAAACTGTAATGGTGCCACAATTTTTAAAAGTTAACACAAAAAGTTTTAGGCAAAACTGTGATTGATTTTTGTGAACACTGTCTGCTTTCCTATACTAATGCTAGCTTCTTAATGAAAATCCAGTATCACTTCTACAAAATCAATGGTCTAACAAAAGTGAATTTCACCAAATTTATTGCATGAAAAATATGGCATCTTCACTTCTGCAAAGTGTTCTTGGCTAATGAAGTGTTCTGAGCTAATGAATAAAAGGTAACACCGCCTATATCTTTCTGTCCATGTCGGCTATCAAACATTTTTTGCAATATTATTCCAAATAGTTTAGAAGCAAAATTGTGTGAAATCCGAAAAACAAAACTGTAATTTTGATCATTACACTTAAATGTCCGGATAAAAAACATATATTACTAAATTAAAAATGTAAAAAACTTTTCCGTCGTCAAAAATGAATGAACGGCACGGCGATTATTTCTTCAAGAGTGGCTTAGACCTCGAATATAAAAACCAAGTCAAAAATAGCATTTGAGAAGTAAAATAAAATGCACTCTGGTAACAAAAATCTGGCTGTGTTTTTACGTTTAATTCCACAATCATTTATCAGCAAAATATGTTTAGTTTTTAGTTTCTGTCTACAAATAAAATGCATTGCAGAAAAAGTCAGCTGTTTAAATTTTTCGATTAGAAGTCCATAAAAAGTATTCTCAGGTGTGAGCCAGACCAACAAACTTTTTGTGTGGTGTGAAGGAAGTGTATAGTGTGGTGTACACTGCGGTGAGACCCAGAACAGACATGATTAATATCCTATACATTAGAAAATATAAGATCCAACAATTTTCCAATATATAACTAAATTTAATTGTACGGGGTATAATTAAGAAATAACATCAAAATATATAAGTTCCTATATTGGTCGGTACAATCATATCATCCTCAGAATTGAGCCAGTGCAAACTCCGTATGTTAAAATCGCAAAATACTGAAAGTATGTTATATCATCAGCTGTGAGTTTATCCGCAGTTCGACAAACATCAAACATTTTCAGCTCATCAATGATATTAAATGATGATATATTCCTCTGTTGTCGATTGTTCAGTTTAATGATACTGCAGTTACATCATCTGAAGTCAACATACTTGGAAGTGTCGTTGGCAAGACAAGAAAGAAACACGATTTTACGTGGCGGTACAACTACTAAATCAGAATCAATAACATAATTTGCTGAAGTAGGTTTAGGTCCTATGACACCATGAGTAGGGTTGACCTCATGACTGGTTGGAGCAACGGATATCGATGGAACTGAAGTGCTCACATTATTAACATTCGTACACAGAAAAAAATATCACCAAAATATTTCCAATTAAAAAGTTAATTGAAGTTGAAAATTTTTTCAATTAATAAATTAATTGATACAATTAACTTTTTAATCATGATAGAAACATTAAGTTAATTAAGTCAATGATGGAAAATTTTAAAATTTTTAATTAAAAAAATAATTGATACAATTAACTTTTTAATCAAATTCGGAAGACTAATTCAGTTAAAAAAAGTGCTGATTTTTTTTTAAATTTTTAATTAAAAATGTATTTCAAACAATCATTTGTTAATCCAAATAAAAACTCTAAGCCAATTCAGAAAGTAATTAAAATAGTTACCTTTCTTAATTGATAAATTAATTGAGTTTTGCAATCAACATCAATTAAATTTTTAATTGAATCAATTAAAAAATTAGTTGAAATTTGCTGAAAAAATCAATTAATTTTTTAATCAAGAATTTTTTCTACGCCCAATTAAAACTGTGATTGATACTATCATTTTCGTGATTGAAGACATTTCAATTAAAAAATTAATTGGATCAATTAATTTGGTGATTGAATCAGAAAATTTTTTTTTTTGTGTGTAGGAGGAATATGTGATAAAGGAGATACAACCACCATAGATGATAAAGGGTTCAACAGATCAGTCTGAGAGATTCAACACCTCAGTCTGAACCGGCAATTCCTCAACAATTGCATTAAATAGACTAAGTAAAGGTGCGTTGTCCGATAGGACCATATTCCGAGGAGCAGGTTTCTTATGTTTGAGAGATGTAATACTATCAAATTTAAAATTCTGAAACATATGCTCCTATTTGCGAAATTTCTCTAAAAGACCGCAAAATTCCTTGTTAAACTCCGAAAACCCTCTTTTGGTCTCAATGAAAAAGTCGATGTCCAATTGTTTGCATTTTAAACAGGACCATCTGAGCCCATTTTAGCGATATCTTGTCGATTAAGTCTAGCACACTTTAAGTGAGCGTCACATTCACACAGCCAACAAGTTATAGAACGCTCATGAATATTAGGTTAGGTTAAAGTGGCAGCCTTATTTATTTTCAGGCTCACATAGACTATTCAGTCCATTGTGATACAACACTACCTAAATTATGGCCGCTCTTCCCCTTAAAAGAAAAGTACATTGTCTCGCCCATTTACAAGCACTGGAGTCGACTTTGTAGGTACCTTTGATGTTAAGACCTATATTGGTAGAGGCTGCCTTATCACTAAAGAATATGTGCTTGTGTTTGTCTGCTTTGCGAATTAAGGCAATTAATTTGGAAGTGACAAATGATATGTTGACTGATTGTTTTATTGCTGCTTTTACTCTATTTACTCGGGAGCCACCGTTTTGCAATGGTTAGCATGCCCGCCTTGCATACACAAGGTCGTGGGTCCGATTCCTGCTTCGACCGAACACCAAAAAGTTTTTCAGCGGTGGATTATGCTGGTGACATTTCTGAGGGTTTTAAAGCTTCTCTAAGTGGTTTCACTGCAATGTGGAACGCCGTTCGGACTCGGCTAGAAAAAGGAGGTCTCTTGTCATAGAGCTTAACATGGAATCGGGCAGCACTCAGTGATAAGAGAGAAGTTCACCAATGTGGTATCACAATGGACTGAATAGTCTAAGTGAGCCTGATACATCGGGCTGCAACCTAACCTAACCTAACCTACTCGATTTTTCTCTCGAAGAGGCTGTCCTTCTACGACGTTTTCTGATAATGGGAAATCTTTTGTTGATCTTTCTAATGTTCTTGTTAGGTTCGCTCGCTGAATAAATATATAAAAAACTAAATTAAATATAAAAACTATTTTCGTTGGTATTCGAACTCGGAACCTTGGGGTCCATAATAATGATGGCTATGCACCGACCCATCATAGACTAGTAGGATGTAATGACTATTAGGAATCATTTTGTCCCAGTGTATCCCAGCAGAATTTGTTATGCTATTGCATTGTTTTCATGGCTAAACGCTACCGCCAACGCACAGTGGTTCCAAACCTTTTTTTTGAAATAATTCTGCAACTTTTGAACGGGTAAAGATATCAACATAATTTTGTTTGTGAAAGCTGAGTTGTTTTACTCTAAGTTTGCAAATTTGCGGGTCCCTAGTGGGTTCACGGGCTGACCTGTACGCGTTGAAAGTTGATCACCTCGCCGGTATGAAATTTTGTTTTAGCAATTTTGAACCGATTTCGATTTGCTTGGTAGAACTTTTAAAGTTCTTCGTGCGTGTGCAATTACCGTTCGCAAAAATGGTAAAAGATAATATATATGCAGCCCCCGATTTTGAAAATGTTGTCCCCAATAACCTTATTTTTGACCATAGTGGCCTCGATGTCACTATCATGTAATACCTCATTCACATTACACTTCCAAAATCCACTTTAAGTAAATTTCAACTGTCATTTCCCTTATAAATAAGGGATTTAAAATCCACTTTTAATAGATTTCGCGCCTAAATAATGTGAATGATGTATACATTTGAAATTAAAGAAACTATCTTAAGAAAGGATGGAATTTTCATATATCATAAAAACATCCCTGTAATAATTACGAAATTATGCCATTGCAAACGCATGCCGCATGAGTTCAAATGTCCCTTTGTTTATAAAGGTTAGAAATATGACAATCATAAATTGGGAAACGCAATCTTCTTTTTAACAATTGACAGCCCGTTAGAATCTGTCCTAGAACCCACGAATACGTGTATGTCCCACAAGGCAACTACTACTGCTTGGTACTGTAGTCATTCACATTACAATTCCGAAATCCACTTTAACAAGATTTCAACTGTCATATGCTATATAAAACCCTCTATTATATATAAAATATTGTAAAGAAATTTTCCCGCATTCCCGCATTTCATTCCCGGGAAAGCGAGACCTTAAATATAGCAAATTCCCGGGGAAAACCATAAATACATCGTTGGAAAGGTTTTTGAGAGAGCTTTATTTCTACACCCTCAAAAAAAAAATCGCTTCTGTATCATATACTCCCAAACATATTTTGCTTCAAGCATATACATTTTTGGGTATTGCCCAAACATTTATATGTTTGATTTCTTCCAATATATAATATGTTTGAAAGCATATTGGTCTAAACAATATAATATGTTTGGGTAGTCTAAGTTCCAAGCATTTTGTATTTTTCCATCCAAATTCAATAATGTTGTCTTCCAAAAAAATATATGTTCTTATGTGAACATATAATATGTTTGGAAACATTTTGAACCCAAAAATATTATATGCTTAGAAGAATTTTCTCCCAAAGAAGATTGTGCTCAAATTTTTTTTCTGCCTAATTGTATATTCCCTCACATTTTTCTCACTTCCACGAGTTTTTTAGTTTTTAGCACCTTTTTCTGTAATACAAACATTTTAGAAGAAATTATTATATTTTATAATTTTTTTTTAATTATACCTTTTGCCGGACGGGGATTCGAACAGCGGACCACACAGTTTGTAAGTCAGCACACTAACCACTGGCCTACGTAGCTGTTATGGTCATCAAGAGATAATTATCGTTATAAGTTATATTTATATAGCATAGCTTCCGGCGCCCACGAACCGATGCAAACATAACATTGTTAAACATACATTTGTTGGCAGCGTGGAGCAGTGGTTGGTCGTCCGCCTTGCGTGACAGGGGACCTGGGTTCGATCCCTGCTTCGACCAACGCCATTTTTTAATTTTTTTAATATATTTTTTAACATATATTCCAGATACGTTCGGAAGTTCCCGAAAAGGTGTTCAGCATTACATACTATTATATTCAATTTTTACTACGAAATTGTAAAGTGTGTTTTATAAAAGACTTAAAGTCAGAAAAGAAAAGTGCTTGATATAAACGAAATGGACTGAGTTCAAATCAAATATTATTTTTTATTCCAACAATAAAAATTGTGTAACAAATAAATTTTTGTATACAAGTTTAAAATTTTCGAAGAAATTCAAAAACTCTTACAAAAGAAGAACGTGAAGTCGAGTATATATAAATATTTTTCCATCGAATCCTAAGGTTAACGATAACCATTCAAAAGCACATTATATTTAAATTCTAAACAGTAATTTTAAAACAGCACATAAATTTATTTTGGTGTGAACAATTGTTTGCTAGCATGTAACACCATTAATTTAGAAATACAAATAAATATGATTTTTTATTAACGAATAATTTTGTACTTAATTTAATTCTTAAGGCCGGTATAAATTGGCATTATCACGTTAAAATGGCCATGTTTACCCTTTTACTTTTCTTTAATAATTTCTTTAAAAAAAAATAAACTTATTCAATTGTTGCTTTGGATCTTTCCCCACCATGTTATAATACAATTTACCGGAAAAAGTTGTAATGTTATTCTGTTATAATGTTGTAATGTTATTGTCATGTTATTCTCGAACTCAATGCTCGCTTTTATTTTCGAAAAAATCCGTCAACTCCTCTTGGACTACTCATTAATAAAGAGGAACTAATCTTTGTTTTTATAGATCTTCAAAGGTCGATCAGACCCCCCCCCCACACCGAAATGAATGAATATTTTTATATAAATAAATATATATTTTTAGCTGCATAGAAAAATTTTATCGAAGATGTTGAAGAAAAGCTGGAGGTTTTATTTTGAAAAACGCTTACCTATAAAATTTGTATAAATCATAGAATACTAGTTGAAAAGCCCGTCAAACGACGGTCGAAAAAAACAAATTATTTTTGTTCTCGCACCACAAATTTCATTTTTGGAAAATGTATTTCTGCTTTTTATGTGTGTTTGTTGTTCTTTTTGTGAACATGACTCGCTTTGCTTGGCCATTGCAACAACAACGAAACAGCCAAACACACATGTGTAAATGAAATGGCGCAAAACCTGCGAAAAGAACCTGCCTAATTCAGCGATGGAAACAATAAAGAGATATTTCCAAACGTGCATATTCTTTTAAAAATTTTGGTCACTTTGCCAGTTACTCAGGGATGGAAAATACAATTTTTAAGAAAGTACAAAAAAGGTATTTTTTGAGCGGAAAGGTACTTTTTACTAAATTTCAACAAAAATTTCACTGGAAGATTATTGTCAACAGACTGAAATTTAAAGAAAATAAAATTTTGACAAAATTTTCTATATAGATAAAATTTTGCAAAAATTTTCTATAGAAATAAAATTTTGCAAAAAAAATTCTATAGAAAAAAATTTTGCAAAATTTTTTCTATAGAAATAAAATTTTGCAAAAATTTCCTGTAGAAATAAAATTTTTACAAAATTTTCAATTGAAATAAAATTTTGTCAAAATTTTTTATAAAAATAAAATTTTGCAAAAATTCGACTAAAACATTCTTCAAGTTCAATAAAATCCTGTGTTTGACTATGTCTTTTACAAAATCGAGATTTTCTTCCCACATTAACATGTATGTTTTGCCATATTTGTAAGACTATTAGCAATTAAGGTTGATAAAGACTTTCTCAAAATATTAAAATATTTTGTCAAAGCTATTGTACCAAAAATCTGATATCGACTCAAAAATGTCTACACAGAAGGTACTAAATCAGTCGCGGGGGTACTACGGTACTGACCGGGGTGAAAAAGTTTTGAAAAAGTACTATAGTACTGCATTTTCCATCCCTGCAGTTACTACGTGCTCATCCGTACGCTCATTTTCAACAATGAAGAGATTAAAGACGTATCTTAGAAATTCGACTAGCGAGAGTAGACTCAAAGGATTGACATTAATGTCGGTTTATCGCCGAATAAATGTGCAGACTGAAGAAGTCATTGATTTATTTGCTGCCCAAAAAGCCCGTCGGCTCAATTTAATATTATAAAAATATTGTATACATATATGAATATTTTTTTAAAGTTGAAATTTGAGTTCCAAACATATAATGTTTATACCCAAACATATGAAAAACAGTCTTTTTCGTCCGTGTATGCAATTGAAAAGAAAAAATACGAAATTTTGAAGTCTTTGGGGCACGGAACAATCTTTTTCAAAAATTCCAATTTTTTGGAAATTAAAAATATGAATAATAATTAATTAATAACTTTTGAACTAATTGTGATATCATTATGATTTTTGCAGGGAAAATTGTTCTAAGAAATATTGCTGAATATACCATCCCAAAATTTATATCAGAAATTCCCAAAGTGGGGACATGTGTTGAAAAAACGTTATTTTTTGTAATTTGCATATTTCTCAGCTGTTTATTGCACCCTGAAAAAATCGCTTCTCTAACATATGTTCCAAATGTATTTTGCAGGAAGCACATATATTATTTGATACACATCTCTTGGTTTAATATGAGTAGAAATTTTTCACCTCAACCACAAAATCGAAAACAAATAAAACAATTGGTTATTGGGATGGATTTTTCTTCGAACTTATACTACAATGAGTTTTCCTTTTGGTAAAATGACGTATGATTCCATACCACCATAGCTTAACATATCATTTTACAGAAATTAAACTTTTATTCTGCTTTTACTGATTTTTTAAATTTATCGGCTAAAGGCCGGTACTCTGTTCGGTTTTCGCGTTGAATCTGCATACAAAACCAAACAATGCGAAAAACTAGCAAAATGTTTTCCATTTGTGATACTTTGTTTTTTCGAGTTGAAAAACTGACTTAAAGCGCGCAGTCCCTAATTAGATCATGTTAAATCCTTCCATGTGTTGAGATTAGTTTGTTTCAAAACATGTTGAGATTAGTTACATTCAAAACAATTTCTTGTGCGGGATGAAAGTTTATGAATTTGCTATGTCAATTAAGAAATAATTTATTTTTTCAAATGATTTGTATGAAATTATAATACAAGTGTGGTTCGCGTTGTTATTTAACAATTATAGAAAAATGTTAACAAAATAAATGTTTTATTTAGTGAATCTCATTTCACAATCGTTTCTTTTTACTGGGCATCGGGATAATAAACACAAATGCTGCTAGCCTTGCATCGTAATTATAAATGATACTGCAGTACTATAGTAGCAACAAATGGAATCACAAGAATTAATTGCTATATTCAACATTTACAAATTTTACCAAAAATCATAAACTTCGCTGTGCCTCGGTGTCAACTTCCAAAAACAATCTTGCCTTTGCGAAAATGTTTAGCACGGAGTTTGGAAGTTTTTTCTGAAGATTACGAGTATATTAATTTATTTCCATGTAGGAAACCAGCTTGATGTTTATCTTAATACCGATTGACCTCCATACACTAAAAAAAAAGTTTACTTGGATCCAAAGATTTTGACCTTCCCCTAAGGATTTTGGTATTGATTCCGAGACAAAGATGTGGCTTCTTTAAAATAAAGAAATTTTTTTAACGACCTATCTGGCTTTAACTCTAGGCCCAATAAAATTAAAATTAGAATACAGATCTCATTTATCAAAATTTCATTCTCTTTTCGCGGTTTATTAATAAAGGTACTCACGTACAAACTATTTCACTAAAGCCAATTTAACTTTGTTTTAGTTCATGGGATTATTATGTTTGGAGAATGTTTCCTTTACTCTAATAATTTTTTGCGTAGGTTAGTTAAATTAACTAAAACCGAGTAAGAAATTATACACAAATGAAGCATAAAGATTAACAAAATTCGAGTCTTCCACAAAATAACATAGTTGAGTATTTTTTTAAATTTGTAAATTTTACTACAAATGCGTTCATCATGAACTTCGTATGTCACTAAAGAAATTCTTGCAATTTTGAACTCCAATTTTTTCTTTCAAACTACTAACTTTTCTTTAACAAGTGAAAAAAACTTTATTATGTCTAATAAATTTTCTTGAATTTGTCGAAAGATATTTACTTATTTTTATGACATCGGCGTGATGTCAGCATTTGTAATACTGTTTAGTTAAAAATTTCTAAAAGTATCCACAATTTTCTAAAATTAACCGAAAGTTTTCTTCCTGGTGGGTTCACTGTTTTTTCAGTGCAGTTTAAAAATCAAAATTATAACGGCTACTTCAAAGTAAAAAATGTTTTCTTAATTCCAAAGAAAAAAAAAAACGTTCCACCAAAGACGCTAAATCCTCGCAATAAGCCTTAGCCTATATTTGAAGCATTTTTATCTTAAATCTAAAGTTTCAATATTTCAGTTAATTTAAGGACAATGTCTTTAAGGAAAAAAGCGTTTCTATACTTTAAGGAAAATTTGCTTTAGTTCAAAGACATATGACTTTAACGGAGGAACGCAAGTTTACAAAATTTGTGTCCTAAATTTAATGAAAACAATTTATGAAGCAAAGATTATAAACTTAATTTTAATTAAAATTTCATTATTTTACAGAAATTTGTCTTTAATATTTTGTAAATTTCGCACCCTAAAATTTAGGTTACGTAATCTTGAATATCACGTAAATATTTTTCAGTGTAGAGGAGGTTGTTCTCACACTGATAGAAAAATATGTTTTCCATATGTTCCGATGTAAAGAAAATGTGTTTCGGCCAGAATTTTTTAAATACAATATATTTAAGTGCAAAAATGCAATGCTCCTACACTACACTGAAAAAAATATTGTCGTGAGGCCAAAGATTTCATGTCCTTGAACTACGAAAGCAAATTTTGTTCAGCATAAAAGACGCATTTCTCTAATATAAAATTTATTTCCTTGTCCAAAAGTCGATAAACTTTTCAATGAAGTCGTATTGTCCTTATAATTAAGTGATTTGCCTTAAAAATGGGTACCATAACATGAAAGATAAAAAATTTTGGGGTAAGGTCAACTTGACTTTAATAATTCAGAAAAAATTCTTTAAAATTAATGAAATTGGCTTTAAATTTGTTGTCTTTGTGCATCTTGACTACAAAGAGAAAAATCGTTAAACAATAGGACATGTTTTTCACCTATTTATTTTAAAGACGTTTTTTACTTGAAACATAATAGAAATTCTACTGGAAGTCTAGTCTGAATTTGGAAAATAAAGTTGTCGTTAACTCGTTTTTAAGGAACTTTGATGGCTTATGAAGAAAAAAAACTGAAAAAACGAAAAATTAAAAGCAAGTACACAAAACCCAAATTTAAAAGATAATTGTTTCTTAAAAGTATCCTTACTTGTATTCTCCGTTTCTTTGGCTCGGAATCAATACAAAAATTTTTAAAGGAAAGACAAAATCTTTGGAACCGGGCATGCTTTTTTCAGTGTAGCATAAAAGTAATATGTGTGAATGTAAACATGTATAAATTTACAAATTTCGTAAAGAGTAAAGATATACAGCTATGTGAAAAATAATAGAGACAGCACCTACTCACATTTAGATCACATTAAAAACCGAACAAAAATCGAATATCCTTTCTTGTTTAAACGATTTATTTCTTCTTAAAAGTTACACCATCAAAAAAATCTTCCAAACATATTTTGCAGGAAGCACATATATTATTGGATACTTCCGAAACATTAATATGTTTGTTTTATGTGAACTTATTATATGCTTGGAAGCATTTTGAGCCCAAAAATATTATATGCTTGGAAGAATTTTCCCCGAAGAAGATTGTGCTCATTCCCTCACATAATTTTCACTTCAATGCTTTTGGTTCTTGGCACCTTTTTCAGTAATACAAATAATGTTGAAGAAATTATTCAATTTTATAAATTTTAAAATTTTACCTTTCGCCTGGACGGAGAATCGAACCGAGGACCATACAGTTTGTAAGCCAACACACTATCCACTGGGCTACGTATCTGTTGTAGGCACTAGTAGACAATTATCGTTATAAGTTACATTTATATGGCATAGTTTGCCGCGCCCACGAGCCGATGCAAACATAACATTATTTAACAGAAACATACATTTGTTGGCCACGTGTAGCAGTCGTTAGCATGTCTGCATTGCATGCAAAGGGTCGTGGGTTGAATCCCTGCTCCTACCGAACGATGTTTTTTTTTTTAATTTACACATTTATATTTATACTATATTAAATTTTTATAATGAAACTTCGAACTTCGAAGAACGTGGAGTCGAGAATAAACATACATAAATAATTTTATAATATACACATAAATTTATTTAGGCATCAACAGTTTTTTACTACATTTAACACAATTTTAAATTCATTTAAAACTTATCGTGTTTTGTACTTAATTTCATTTTTACCTTTAAGGCCTGTATTAAGTTGGCATTATCGCTATAAAATGCCTTTTACTTTTCTTTAATAATTCATTTTAAAGAAAATAAACGTTTGTAATTGTTTTAGCTGAAAAACGCGAACTTAATGCCCGCTTTTATATTTGAAGGTGTCCGTCAACTCCTCTTGGACTACTTATTAATAATAAGGAGGAACTAAACTTTGTTGTTATACATTTTACTGTTTAATTTTTCACTATTTCCTCCTTTTTTCATTTTACTGTCCCAACTCTAAAAAGAGTATAGTGCTCTTTCGTTATTTTTATGAAGATCCCTTTGTAATTTTTGTGTATTTTCCACCGCTTTTTTTTAAATTTCCTTTGCCTGAAATTTTGACTTACTCCTCGTACGTTCCGATTTATCTTAACGAACTAAGAAAAAAAAAAATATGCCCATAATGCCAAAATGATAAACAAAACATATGTCCACACATACATAAAATGCTGCTCTCAAGATGAAAACACATGTATGTTTTTCAAGTGTCTATCCTCTTGGTTCCGAATATCTATTCTCTTTACTCGGAATACTCATTTTAATATTCAAGTTAAATAATATTTAGACTTAAGCATATCAAATTTTTGGCCTTATCATAAATCAGTTTTCCGAAACAACATACAAGCGGTTTCATAGAAATTGCTCTCTTTTGATTCTCTCGCTGTGTTATGTTGATATCTTTCGTCAACCCTCCCGGTTTCCATCTCTATTTCTTTCTCTATACTCTCTCTCTTTCTTTCGCTCTCTGAATAAAATATCATAACATATATATGTTTACTCGAAATTTGTAAATTTATATATGTTTACGTTCACACATATTATTTTTATGAAACATTCATGCCCCAAACATAATATATTCTAACATATGTGTATTAACATATGTGTCCCAAAGTGTTTTAGTGTTAGTTTAGGAACATTAACAATATAAACAAAACACATTTTGTTTATATCGGAACATATGAAAAACATATTTTTCTAACAATGTAGAGACAAAATTAGAAATAAAATTTTTGTTTCTATTATACGACTATTTCGATATTTTCGTGGTTTGTTATAAATTGACATGATTTTCGTGTGAAAAAATAAGGACACTATGAAAGTTTAACCTATTACACAATTAAGTAAAACTATATAAAAATTTTTCTGTTTTTCAAGCTTGAGATCTGTATGTATTTTTATTTTCCTTCAATATTTAGCACTTTCCTTGAATTGCTTCATCAGGAAGTATTGATATAATAAGTATATTATAATAAATTAAGTTAATAGCATAAACTATATGCTAACAATCTGTTTTTAATAACATTAAATACATTTATTTACAACATAAATAATCAACGTCTCAATATAACACATTGTACTAGGCGAACATAACAAGTAGGTGGACACAACCAAAGATTATAAATTTGAGGAAGATAGGAAATTGGCTTGCGTCATACCAAATGTTGCATTTACCATATTAGTTTAATACATGTTTGTAATCTTTTAGTTGTTTTTCGTTTTTATTTTTTAAATGAAAAATTTAATTTTCGTAAATGAAACAATGTTAAATTTTATGGAACAAAAAAAATTACATTTCCCCTTTATGGAAATTTATTTCGTGCACTTAATTTCTTTTTATTTGCATTTTAATGCTATGTCAATACTTGTCGTATACGCGTTTGGTTCGAGTATTAAACTAATCTGGTAAATGGTTCGATCTCCTCAGTAGCAAATTTCCTATCTTCCTACACCCAGAAAAAAGTTACCCCTTCTTCAAGTTAAAATTAAGTTGAACTTCGTATAGCGCCAAAGACATTTTTATTTGTTTGAACGATATGATTTTCGTAGAAATTAGGTAGAATGCATTCCATATATTAGTTAACATTTTCCTATATTTATGTACCTTTATACTACAGAATGAAAAAAATTTAACTGAATTGAATGCATATATGGAATGTTTTTATTGAACTTTTTTCATTTATTTGGACAAATCTTACATATTTGTGGTAAACCTTTACTTCAAAATTAGAACTGCTCACCTTCGTTTTTAAATACAGTTTTATTTATTTATATAGGCATTTTTTCTTCAATAAAAGATATGTTTTATTAATATATTAAATATATTTATTTAGAATCAACAGAATCGACTGGCCTTGAAATATTAGTTTATTATTCCACTATTTCCAATTTCCATGTAGAGTTACCAACTGTAAAACGTACACAGAAAAAAAGTGTCTTGTAAATTTAAGCACCATTTTTCACATAGTTCAACAAATTTACTGTAATATAGTTCATTTCTCGTAACCACAACGAAAATTAACTTACCTAAAGGAAAACTTATAAAAATTCAGTAAATGTTGTTTAGTTCACTAACTACGAAATGGGAAGGATTTTTCCTTAAATAAATTTCCAACACAGTAGTTAATGCATCGTTGATTCTATTATAAAAACACATGGGCAATATAAAAATTTTACTACGAAATGTGAACAATTTACTAAGAAAAAATTTTGTATGGAAAAAAATTTGTAGTAAAAATTAACTTAACGACATTACCGATTCGTATGATGGCTACCTACAGATTATTTCCCTTTTTATTATATGTTGGAGTGTTTTTTCTCATATTGAAAATTTTAGATAAAGTAGAATAAAAAGTAGTTAATATAATCCTTGACGGGTGTATATCATTTTTTATAGATTCCTCATAAATTTGGTATATATTTTACCTTAACTTATAGATAGAATTTTAACTAATCAATAAACGTGCTAGTGGAACATGAAGTGAGAAGAGAGTAATGAAATCATTGCATCATGTGAGGGAGTTTTTAGAGACATTTTGTGTATATCTCGCATGATTGTTTGTGTCTGTTATTGCGTCATTTATGCTGTTGTTGGTTGTTTTGATTCTAGAGACAATGGAATGTTCCTTGTGTGTTGTTGGTATCTTTTGTGGTGAGAGTTGTTTTCTTGTGTCTGTGTATGGAGTTGTTTTTCTTTACGACAGGTATGTATCCCAGTGCTGCCGCTAGTGAAAAATTGAGTGAAGTAGATTTTGGAAAAAAGTGGATTAGATAGAATAAAATTGAAGTAGCATACATTTTTGAAAACAAAACAACAGAATTCATTTTATTATACCCTCCACCATAGGATGGGGGTATATTAACTTTCTCATTCCGTTTGTAACACATCGAAATATTGCTCTAAGACCCCATAAAGTATATATATTCTGGGTCGTGGTGAAATTCTGAGTCGATCTGAGCATGTCCGTCCGTCCGTCTGTTGAAATCACGCTAACTTCCGAACGAAAGAAGCTATCGACTTGAAACTTGGCACAAGTAGTTGTTATTGATGTAGGTCGGATGGTATTGCAAATGGGCCATATCGGTCCACTTTTATGTATAGCCCCCCCCCCATATAAACGGACCCCCAAATTTGGCTTGCGGGGACCCTAAGAGAAGCAAATTTCATCCTATCCAGCTGAAATTTGGTACATGGTTTCAGCATATGATCTCTAACAACCATGCAAAAATTGGTCCACATCTGTCCATAAATATATATAGCCCCCATATAAACTGATCCCCCGATTTGGCTTGCGGAGCCTCTAAGAGAACCAAATTTCATCCGATCCGGCTGAAATTTGGTACATGGTGTAAGTATATGGTCTCTAACAACTATGAAAAAATTGGTTCACATCGGTTAATAATTCAATGATTAAAACAGCTATGTTTATCGTAATTAAATGAATAGGTAAAACAATTAGGTAATATGGGGAAAAATTTAAAAGTTTGAACAAAAGTGAAGCAGATTTTTGGAAGAAGGAGTGACGTAGTAAATTTTGTGAAAATGAAGCAAAATACTTCGATTGAAGTAGTAGCGGCAGCACTGATGTATCCTTTATGACTACATATTTGTGTCTTTGAGTTTTATTGCTGCATTCAGTTCTGTTGATGCATTTATGAAGTGCACACGTGGTTTTAATTTTGCAAAATTGTACGTGCGGTATTGGTGTTTATTAATGAAAATACATTTATTTCGAAACATTTTAGAAACTGAGAAGTGAATGATGTGATGTTAGAGAAATCAAAAACGCTTTTTATTGATAAAAAAAAAAAACAAATAACAGATTAAGGAACTGTATATTTCTGTTAATAGTTTAAAATTAGTGCGGATGTTTAATTGCTTTGCATAAAAAATATACAACATGAGTGGTAATAGGATGATCTATATTTTTTTACATCTGGATCACAGGTTGGAGATGCAATCATTTTTTTGAATCTATATTTTTTATGTTACAGCAATTCCTACAGGTGAGTACTAAGTTTGAGTTTAGCCGCTAAAATTAAAAATAAATCACTAAGAAAAGTATAAAATTATACGTCTTCGATACAAATTTAAATGTAACTTGATGGAGAATAGCCCAATCCAAGTTTTTTATAAAGATTATTTTTTTATAATGGATTATTAAAGAAAACTTATCATGAAAATTGCGATTTTAGCCTCTAAACTCGAACTTAATATCCACTTTAAATAAGAAATGCTATACTGACAAGTGGAAATTATGTCTAATTTTATAATATTTTTTATTTCAAATATATTCTGAGAATAATTTTAAAAACGTCCATTAGTCCATGGATATGATTCCAATAATGTACCTACTGGATGGATTTTTCAATGTGGTAAGTTTTTCTATACACGGTATATTGTCCGTTTTTAATAAAACCAAAATTTCAATTTATTAAAAATAATTATTTTCACTTGCAGGTAGACAGGTCTTGTAATGGTATTTTTTTTTTTTTTTTTTTTTTTGAATATTCTTACTGTTTAATGCTAACTAAGCTGATATCCTTATTGGCTCTAGGAAAGTTAAAAATCAATATGAACGATAGAATTTGATAATATTTTTCTTATATTTTGCAAAACTTTGCAATTTCAGATGCTTATAAGACAAATCTGCACAACAAAAGTTAGCCAAAATCGATGAAATTGGACAACAATTCAATGAATATAGCAACTTATGCCACATATATCTTTCATATGGATAGAAAACATGAAATTTAAATTAATTAATTTAGTCCTAATAACATAGAATATTACTCTTTTGAAGAAGCAATTACTAACTACCGACAAGTAACTGCATCCAACGTACTAAAAATATTTCCTTTATTGTATATCATAAGCCATAGTTTTGTGTAATATAATAATACTTTTTTGAAATAAAATACTGGTGGTTATAGAAAATTGACTTGTTTTGTACGAACATTTTCTTAGTTGTATACAGGCTTGTTGTACCTTTGATTCCTCAATTTCTCTACTTTTTTGAAAATTATACTGACAAACAGTTTATTTCAAACCAATTTCTTAATACAGGTTTCCCAAAAAATTGTTCAAAAATTGTCCGGATATTTTGAATGAGTTTAAGTATATTCTTCCCACAGCATAGTAATAATGAACTAAAATACGATTCAATACATGAACTAATTTATAAGAAAGTCATGAACTTATCTACATGAAAAAATCTTTGGCGCCAAATCATGGTCATTCTTACTTTGGGTTAGTTCATTTTTCAAAAAAATAGTAAACTTTTTTTCGGTGCAATACTTTTCTTTTTCTTGTTCCTTTCACTTTTAATAAGATGCTGTGTAACGATTTTGTCCTCCTTTTACAATTTCAATACCTACAAACATAAAAAATCATAAACCAATTTTTTCACAAAAGGTTAGCTTCACTGTATGAATGTTACCTGATAATTCAAGATTGCAAAATGAAGATGAATGAAGGGGTTGTTATTCTGCTGCTGTTTTCTTTCTTTATACACCATCACGAACATTGATAGACTTATTGTTTGTTATTTATGTTCAATAATTTTGAAAAAAAAAAATTCTCAATCTGGAAATATCCCAAACAAACACAAATATTAAAATAATAAACAGAAAATTGTATCATATACAATCTTGCTTACGATCTTCAATGAGTACCGATGACTACAACTCATTTATACACAAACAAAAAAGTAGAATGGAGGAAATAACACGAAACATCAGAAATACACAAAAGAGAAAAATAGAAACACTGAAAGAAAAAACCTTCAAACAATACGGGTTAATATTTAACGAACAATGGTTCGTAAATAAAACAGACGTGATAATCCCCACTGAGTGTAAATGGATACTTTCACTTGGTAGAAAATTTGCCTTGCCTGTCAGTGAAAAACATTTTTCGACTTTACATGTGATAGCAGATGTAGAGCAATGCATTCAAAACATGGACGATGAGGAATCAAAAGAAATAAGTAGGTTAAAACTCGTTAATAGAATTACTTCATTCAAGAGAAACTTCAAAAAGACGACAAGAGATAAATTTATATTGACGATTTTTGAGAAAACTCGCAAATTCTTGAGACGACATAAGGACATAATAATTATTCAGGCTGATAAAGGCAATAAAACAGTGGCTATGTTGAAGAAGGAATATAAAGAAAAAATGGACAAATTATTATCAGACAAAAACACTTATAAAATATCTAGAGTAGACCCATCATCAAAACTACAGCGGGAGAATAACAACTTAGTTAACGAACTCTTCAAACATAACCTAATTGATCAGTGGGAAAAAAGGAAATTATATTGCTCCTCGGCTGCTGCACCCAGAATATACGGATTACCAAAACTCCATAAACCAAACATGCCACTTAGACCTATCGTTTCCTCTATCAATGTTCCTTGCTACGGATTGTCAAAATACATTGGACAAATATTAAGAAAACTAGTATCCGAAAAATATAATATCAAGAATTCGTTACAATTGAAGGATAATCTAAAGGACTTAATATTGGACAAGAACGAAATTCTTGTATCCTTTGATGTCATTTCTCTATTTACCAATATTCCCATCCACACAGCCATACAAATCATTATGAAAAAATGGGATATCATTAATGATATAACTAAAATCCCCAGATCCAAATTTTTAGAGATTCTCAAATTTTGCTTAATGGATAATAATTATTTCATTTTTGACAACCACGTTTATAAGCAAGTATTCGGCATGCCCATGGGCAATCCTCTATCACCAACAATTGCTGATATTGTACTGGACAACTTACTTGACGAAGCACTAACGGAACTAAGGGAAAAAAATATTCATATCAAACACATATCGAAATATGTAGATGACATATTAGCCATAATTAAGATGGATGAAACAGATGAGATTCTTAAAGTATTTAATTCCTACCACACGAAACTACAATTCACTATTGAAATGGAACATAATAAACAAATCGCATATCTTGACACCAAACTTCACCACAGGGAAAATGAAATCAAATTTGACTGGTTTTCTAAAGAAACGTCATCTGGACGTATCATTAATTTTAATTCGACACAACCAAGGAACCAAATAACTAACACAGCAAAAAGCTTAATTCGCCGAATACTTTCAATTAGCGATGAGGAATTTCATGGAAAAAACTTCAAAATAATCTCAAGAATTTTATCGACAAACTCATTCCCGAAGAAACTAATTGAAGAACTTATAAATGAAATAAAGGGGAAAATTAAACACGACTCACAAGAACTTGACGTAATCAAAGGCCATAATGACGCAACAGCTGAAAAAGTTTTTTATAGTGTACGTTACGTACCTGGACTAACTGACAAAAAACATCTGAAGCCAATAATACAAACAAAAAACATATGTTTTGCATATAAACCCAACTCCACACTCAGTTGCATCTTCTCCAAAGTAAAATCCCCAATTGACAAACATCAACAAAGCAATGTTGTTTATGAAATTCCATGCAGAGGCAACAACAATGAACCCTGCGATCTCTTATACATAGGTACAACAAAACGCAATTTACACACAAGGGTAAATGAACATCGAATGGACATAGAAAAGAAAAAGGAGAGTACAGCTTTATCACAACATATATTGCGCCATGGACACACAGCTGATTTTGAAAACGTACGCATACTAGAGAGGGAAAATAAAGAGAGAAAGAGACTAACCTTAGAAAGTTTACGAATACAACAAAAGATTGACAGAACAATGAATGTTAAAGAGGACACTGACAATTTAAGCGTTAGTTACAGAGTTGCAATATCTTAATTGACTGTGATACTAAATCTAAACTGTGTTTTGTTTTCATTTTATATTAATTTTAAATTCATATCGTTTGTTTAAAATTTATGTTTAAAAACTGTGATATAAGTAATATAAGTCTTTAAATGTAAATTTTGAGAAAATAATTTGTAAGTTGAAATGTTTAACAATCTCAATTAAAAAAAAAAAAGTGTAATCTTTAAATTTATTATTTTTCAAATAGACGAAATCCCCTGGAAGAAGTCAACAAGTATTGACGAAACGTTGGGATAAAAATGTAAAAAGGTTTCCTTCTTTACATCAATGAATTTAGGTCCAACTAGCTAAATAAAACATAAAAGGAAAATTGTTCTCACTAATTTAAAATAATAAATATTTTATTTGTTATTTATTATATTATTTTACTATATTATTATTTAACAATCTCTGCGTATACCACAACAACGTTATTCAAACTAAAAAACAACCCACGCGCAAACATATCGATTACATCGATGACAGGTATCGATTACAGGTAGATAAAAGAAATATAAGAAAATGTCCTATATTCTAACAAGTGTGTTTCCTAAAGTTTTGAAAGGATTGAATACTTCTTAGTACGAATGAACTAAAATATTTTTCTATGCCAAGTGTTATTCGTATGTATGATAAGCTTTCTATAATAAAGGAATTCGGGGTTTATCGTTTTATAAGAAATTTTACTAAATTTGAGGAAACTTGGGTTTAGTTCATATTTTGTTTATTTTTACGAATGCTTTGTTATCAGTGACTAAAATTTTCTTGTTCAGTAGTAAATTCTTATATCCAGCGAAGAAAACAGTATTAGTAAAATTCCATGCCTTATTCTAGTTAATGAACTATTCCTAACTGCTTTCAGTTTAGGATTTTTTTTACTGAAACAAGTAAATTTTATTATTTCACACAAAAATTTAACTTAATGGAAATAAAATGGATAAACTAAATTTATAAACATTTTTTCCTTTAGTTTCGAAGGCACTTTTTTCTGGGTGGATAATTTATAATCTTTGGACACAAATATATTTCACTTACACCTGTTACAATAACTAAACACAACACATATTCTTATTAAAGTCAGCGAAACATCAATGCTCTCGTCGGGTTTCTTTATTGCACTGAATGTAAATGTTGCTCTGTAAATTGCTCGTCGTTTTTCTGCTTATCGTTTCCGCATACCATTTGTCTGTATATATGAGCGATGTTGTCCGTGTCTATTTTCTAATTTATTGTTGTTGGTACGTTGTTTATGAGTAACATTTCTAAGGTGTATCTCTTGCTTATGTTGCTCATAGATAATAGAAATACATAGATGTCCCACTCTTCTCTTTAAAAAAAAATGTGTCAGTTCCAAAAATTAATTTTCTGACATTTCGTTTTGTTTTTTTTTTCGTTAAGAGAGATTCTTTTGTATTCGTTGTCCATTCACAATTAATTTTTTATGAGGAGTTTTTATTACAGAACACCCTGTTGTGTTAAAAAGAGTACCAAAAATCTCTCAATTCTCTTGATTTTCTTCGTTTATTCTTAATCTTCGGAACTGTCAAACTTAGTTTGACACCCATGGGACATCTATGTATTTCTATTATCTATGATGTTGCTCTCTCGTTGTAAGACACGAACTCTATCAAAGTTTGGATGGTGCTGTACAGTGTGTCACTAACGCAATTTTTCCTAGTTTGTTGTTATTACGTGTTTTGATGTCAGATTTGTGTCCTGATAAACTTGTTTTTAATTTGTTTTTAGTGGTTCTAATGTATATTTTTTGGCACTTTTCTTCTGAGTTTCCATCACACGGAATTTCATAAATTACGTTTGGGGTTTCGGATAAGGGGATACGGTCTTTTGTAATACTAAACAGATTTCTTAAAGTGACAGGTTGGCTGATAAGTCCCCGGTCTAACGAAGAAAAACACATTTTTTTTGTCAAAATTCGTTTTTATTATTCATCATAGTTCCCTTCCAATTTTTTGATACCATTTTGGTAGTACTCCTTCGGTTTTGCCTCAAAAATAGGCCTCAGTTTCGGCGATCACCTCTTCATTGCAGCCAAATGTTTTCCCTGCGAGCATCCTTTTGAGGTCTGAGAACAAGAAAAAGTCGCTGGGGGCCAGATCTGCAGAATACGGTGGGTGGGGAAGCAATTCGAAGCCCAATTCATGAATTTCGACCTTCAAACGCTCCAATAACGTGATATATTAGTCACTGTTGATGGGTTTTCCCTTCTCAAGATAATCGATAAAAATTATTCCATGCGCATCCCAAAAAACAGAGGCCATTACTTTGCCAGCGGACTTTTGAGTCTTTCCACGCTTCGGAGACGGTTCACCGGTCGCTGTCCACTCAGCTGATTGTCGATTGGACTCAGGAGTGTAGTATGGAGCCATGTTTCATCCATTGTCACATATCGACGGAAAAACACGTTGTTGTTTTTGGTCAAATATGAGCTCGCGCGGCACCCATTTTGCACAGAGCTTCCGCATATCCAAATATTGATGAATGATATGACCAACACGTTTCTTTGATATCGTTAATGCCTCTGCATTTTACGGTCATTCAAAATCATTTTGTGGATTTTTTTATGTTTTTGTCGGTAACCACCTCTTTCGAGCGTCCACTGCGTTCACCGTCCTCCGTGCTCATTTCACCACGCTTGAATTATGCATACCAATCAATTATTGTTGATTTCCCTGGGGCAGAGTCCGGAAACTCATTATCAAGCCAAGTTTTTGCTTCCACCGTATTTTTTCCCTTCAGAAAACAGTATTTTATCAAAACACGAAATTCCATTTTTCCATTTCACAATAACAAAAGTTGCTTCACAAAAGACGATCTATCTCACAAACTAATTTACTTACATACGTCAAATTTTGACACGAATCATTTGAAGGTTGGTACCATATAAAAATAATATGCATTTAATACTAGCGACGCCATCTATGTGTCAGACCGGGGACTTATCAGCCAACCTTTTATTGTTGGATTTATGGGCCAAGTTATATTTATTTTTATTAAAGATATCGGATTTTGATATCCTTTCAGAGATAGTTGTGTTAAGGATCTAAATGATTTTGAATCGTTCCCATCGTCCCTCGTTTCTGATGATGGTTTGTAAGCCGCTATTAAACTTTTCATGAATTTTAGGGGAAATTGTTATTTTTCAAGATATCGTGTAGTTTTTTCTTGTTGAAATTGATGGTCGCTAATGGATAATACGCTATGGATCAGATTTTTTGCTATATTTATTATTATTCGTTTCCGATGGCTTGAGAAGTAGTTCATAATTTGTATAGAAGCTGTGTTTTTTTGGTACCAATCCATTTTAAAACATAAAATGAAACTACATAGATATCTATACTGAATATTGTTCCACAAAGCCGTAGTGTTACATTAGTACTTATTTGCGGATCCTTTGTTATTCAGAACAGTAGAACATCTTCTATGTATTGAATCGACCAAATGTTGGCAAAAATATAGCGGTATATCGTTCCATGCATCCTGTATTAGATTCCAGAGCTCATCGCTAATTGGTGTACACTTTCCCCTGATTGGTCATTTAACTTCGTTGCACACATTATATATTGGGTTCAATTCTGGGGACTGTACCGCTCTTTTTAACACATTGATTTTATTGTCTTGGAACCACATCTTTATGTACTTTGCTATATGTATTGGATTATTATCCTGCTGGAAGATCCATTTGAGTAGCATATTTTCTTCGGCATACGGCAGCATTGTATTTTACAAAATACCTCATCTGTGTAATCAGCTGATTTCATTATATTCTGTATACGATATAAAAGACCAACACCATAATACGAAAATGTTTAGTATTGAATTCTTAATGGATAGGTCTTCTTACATGGTGGACGCCTGCATCACAAGAAAACAAGTTTACGTTTGTGTCATCGGGCCATAGAATATTACGCCATTTTTGCTTAGGCCAAAATGAATTCGCATAAATTGATACTTCTCTTTATAATATGTGCAATTTTAAGTTTTCTGCCACGAGTTTCAACCTTGTGAATCTATATATTAGCATTTGCGCCATCGGTTTTAGATATACCGAGCATTTTTGTAATGTTTCTGTACGAATGTCCTCCTTTAATAAATTTTTAATACTATTTTGAATAGCGCGGTTGTAGCGCTTATTTCTACCCATTTTTCACAAAAAGTTTACAGAAATGCAATTTATTTCGCAATTAATGTGAAGCTATGAATGTGTTTTATGCATTTACTTAAAAAAGAAAAAGGGTTTTAATTTTTAGTATCGTTTTTCTACAAAAAAGCAAAACTGTCCTTATTATTTTTCACATCAGGAATCACTCATTTTGCAAAAAAAAAAATGTTGTGCAAAGGAAGAGAAACGAAAGGAAGAGAAACGTAAATTCTAACAGTATTTCTTAATGTCGTCTACAAGCAATACACACCACACTGAAAAAACAGTGAACCCACCAGGAAGAAAACTTTCGGTTAATTTTAGAAAATTTTGAATATTTGTAGAAAATTTTAACTAATTAGTATTACAAACGTTGGCATCACGCCGATGTCATAAAAATAAGTAAATATTTTTCGACAATTTGAAGAAAATTTATTGGACATAACTAAGTTTTTTCACTTGTTAAAGAAAATTTTGTAGTTTGAAGCAAAAACTTGGTGTGCAAAATTGCAAGAATGTCTTTAGTGACATACGAAGTTCATGATGGACGCATTTTAGGTAAAATTTAAAAATTTAAAGAAATTCTGAACTATATTGTGGAAGACACTAATTTAGTTCATCTTTATGCTTCATTGGAGTATATTTTTTTCCTCGGGTTTAGTTAATTTAACTAACGTACATAAAAAATTATTAGAGTAAAGAAAACTTTCTCTAAACATAATAATTCCATGAACTAAAATAAAGTTAAATTGGCTTTAGTGAAATAGAGAGTTCACTTTTTTTTGAGTGCAAAATTATTAATTTTTTTTTTCAAATATTATTTAATTTGATATGAATTTGTAAGCATAAAAGACGGTTAAAGCAACTGTCGTTATTATATGTTGTATATGTTGTGATATTTTATTCAGTGAGCAAGAGAGAGAGAGAGAGAGAGTATAGAGAAAGAATTAGAGATGGAAACCGGGAGGGTTGACGATTGATATCAACATAACACACCGAATAATAAGAGAGCAATTTTTGTGAAACTGCTTGTATGTTGTTTCGGAAAAAAATTTGATACGCTTAAGCCTAAAGATTATTTAATTTGAATATTAAAATGAGTATTCGGAATAAAAAGAATAGACATTCGAAAAAAGAGAATAGACATTCGGAAAAAAAGAAATAGACATTTGAAGATAAAGCATGTATTGTTGCCTTGAGAGCAGCATTTTTGTTATCTGTGGTTTGTTTATCATTTTGGCATTATTGGCAAAAATTTTTTCTTGGTTCGTCAAAACAAATCGGAACGTACGACGAGTAATTAAAAATATTGAGACAAAGGTAATTAAAAAACATTGTGGCGCAGGGTATAACAAGTAAGTAAAGTAGAAAGTCGGGTGGGGCCGACTATATCATACCCTAAACCACCCTTACTGAATTAGTAATCATAAGCATTTGTGGGGTAACACTGATATAGGTCTGGGAGATAAACCGCAGTTGCATATTTAAGAAAATTAAAGGGTACATGTTTATGGGTGCTTTGCCTCAATCTGACTATAGCTCATGGTCAGTGTTGTCAGGGTAAATGTTGGGTTTACCCTACAAGGAAAAAAAGTTCCCTACATTACCAAACAATTTTCTCTACAATATTTTTCGTTATATTTAAACAAATTTTACACAATATAAAATGGTTGTAAGTGCTTTGTTATCTTAAAACATGAAAATGTGAGTAAAATGTCCCTACATGGTGGCCGTACGTCCCTACAAGACGCTAAATATTAGAAAAAAAACCTACATATAGGGAATTTACCCTACTTCTAGCAACACTGGCTGTAGTTGATATTGCACCTACGGGGTTAGTGTGCCACTAGTATTTTTTTTATTATTAAGTCTATAGATTAAATAATCCTTACAGACTAATTCTATAAATACATATTTACATTATGCATTTAAAAATAGTATTATTTTACGCTTAAGTGTAGTATGATCTTCAGATAGGTCCAGTAAGAAGAAATACTTATTGAATTGGGAGAAAAGACGAAGTATTGGGTTATTATTCTCATAATTTGACCTAGAACAAGGGATTTTAGGCAGCTGGTAGTTTCGTGACGGCCTCAGAGGAACATTCACAAGGATCCGATTCAAAATATAGACACAATCCGTTCGTCCGTGAATAACATTAGACAAGAAGCTAATATTTAGCATTGTACGGCGACTCTTTAAAGTTGGGAGTTTGATTATATTCAGCCTGTATTCATAACTGGGAAAGTTACTAGAATTCCACCCATATCTGCGAAGACAGAACAAAAGAAATTGTTTTTGAAGCGATTCTATTGAATTTGAGTGTATCGCATAAACAGGATCCCAAATTACAGATGCATATTCAAGTATACAGCGCACAAACGAAATATGTAACAGTTTTGTTACAACCGGATCATAGAACTCCTTGCTCCACCTTTTGATGAAGCCAAGAGTTCCATATGCTTTGTTAATGGTTAAGGAGATATGTCGTCGAAAATCCAATCGTGGGTCCAATGTGACTCCAAGGTCTAGTATAGAATTAACAGATTCAAGTTCACGATCGTTCAAGACATAACATGAGTGCAACAGTTTTATTCTGAAAAATGACATATGTTTACATTTCGATATGTTCAGCTCCATCAGATTCACCTTGCACCACTGAAATAATCTGTCTAGATCTTCTTGTAAAATAGTTTGACCAGTATGATCGTTAAAAGAATGAAAAATTTTAACATCATCTGCGTACATTCAAACGTTGCACCGAAATATTGATTCTGGTAAATCAATTATTAACAGGTTGAATAGAATCGGTCCAATGTGACTTCCCTGCGGCACTTCTGAATATACAGCAATGTCTCTAGAAAGCGTATCACGAAATTTAACTTTCTGTGTTCTACCAGTCAAGTAAGAGCGAAGCCATTTTAAAAACATATCACTGAAACCCATAAACTCCAATTTCCGTAGTAAAAGCTTATGATTCACCTTATCAAATGTTTTACTAAAGTCAGTATAAACAACATCAGTTTGTTTGCGTTCTTTGAATCCATAATTTATAAATGAAGTAAACTCCATTAGGTTAGTCACAGTTGATCTAGATTTTTTTTTTATTCACCCGCGAACTGAACGGACGTGTTTTCTAATAGCGGAGTATTTCATCGTAATAAGTACTTATTACGAATTTCACGTGTGGTGGAAATAATAAACCACCATGCAGCGAAATTCGAAGTCATCCACTGGGTTGCTAACTTCAGGGCCCAGTGGACGGGTAAAGACTGAAGTTATAAATTTGGGCAGCGACCAAGAGTCAGGCCCAATAAGTCGACCTGTAGACGGGTCGACTGGCGGTGACACTTTGTCAAGTCGAACCTTTTCTAAGGTGACGACATCAAAAGGAGGCAATCCCTCTCGAAAGAGATTCAAGGAACGAAGAAATGCTTTGTTTATCCTAAAGAAATTAGGATCAGTCGACCCAAGCACGTTGTCGGCTAAGCAAAGCGATTCCTTAAAATGGGATCAAGGAATTCTTGAAGCTGGAAAAAGGGAACGATCACCGGATGAGCTGCCATCCTCTAAACGGGATCAAAGATCGTTTGTCTCAGTTGCAAAAGACAGCCTTTTGGTGGCTATTATTAATAAAGGAGCATTGGACGGTATGATTCCAAGGCAAAAATGGGGGGAAATTGAGAACGCGATGTCTGGTGTCTACTCAGAGGTGCGAAAAAAGTTTCCCGGACCAAGTCCTCGACGGCAAGATGCTGGATGGTATCAAGGACGATATAAGTTAATAGCTTTTGCAGACCAGAGGTCTATGGATTGCTTTAAAGCTGCATTGATGCTAATTGGTGAAGTTTGGGAAGGAGCCGCTTTGGAGTTAGTCGATAAAAAAGACATACCGGCTAAACCTAGAGCACATGCATGGATACCGGCAAACCCTCCTGATCGTGAGTCAATACTAGAGAGACTAAAAGAATGTAACCCAGATCTTCCAACCGCCGATTGGAAGGTTGGTCGTTTGGATGAGGTGGATGGACCAGGACGACATGCGCTGTTTATATTAAACATAGAGTCGCTGCCACATCTAGCCCAGACCCAAGGACGCGTAAGTTATGGCTTTCATGATATCCATATGAAGGTATACAAAAGCGATCAGCTCAAGGATTCCGAAACGGACAAGCCTCCGGTAGAGTCAGCAGTGAAAAAATCTCCTAGCGAAGCCGAAGGAGACATAAAACCTGCAGACTATGGCGAAAATCATATGCGGGAAGTTTCTACAGGCTCAAGCCTCACCAAAGCTGAACCGCGGATTGTTGCGAGAGTCACCGAGATCTGTGAAGAGGAAGCCGTTGATGACTCAAATGAAGCGGCTGATGTGACGGTGGTTGAAAATTTGGATGGTTCTACGGTTCCTCCAGATAAATCTTCACCATTGTAAGGCCGCTTGTGCTGCCTTAAAAGTTCTCCTGATGAAAGGAGACATAGATATAGTTCTTATTCAAGAACCATACATATATAAGAACAAGATCTATGAATTAACCACTCCGGGTTTCAAACTTTTGCATAATACCGGTAACGATATAAATCGAGCATGTATAATTGCTAAAAACGGGCTAAACTTGTTTCTGCTTCATTCATTGAGCAATGCAGACACTGTCGTAGCCGGTCTAGAGATATCCACATGCAACTATTGGGTATCTTCGGTCTACATGGGACATGATAGGGAGATGCCACCCTGTGCCGTTAAGACCTTAGTTGAGGATTCACTAAAAACAAAGACAAAACTCATTATGGGATGCGATGCAAATGCACATCATAGTATTTGGGGAAGTAGTGATACTAATGCAAGGGGAGAGTCGCTAATAGAGTTTATTTTGCGTACTAACCCGGTAGTTTGCAATAAGGGAGATGCACCAACCTTCGTCACCAGGAACAGACAAGAGGTTTTGGACGTAACGTTGACCTCTCCGGAACTGAATGATAAGATATCTGAGTGGCAAGTTTTGAGGGAACATAGCTTCTCAGATCATCGCTACATCAGTTTCAGATTGGCTGTTCGTACTTCAAAGACCATATTTCCGCCAAATGTTAGGAAAGCTGATTGGAATAGGTATAGGGAATCGTTCAATTCGATGATACCGGAAATGCCGGAGACAAATATGAGCACTGTGCAAGATATCGAACACGCAGTGGAGCGGATTACTAAGGCCTTCAACATTTCACTGAAAGCTGCTTGCCCTAGAGGAAAGCCAAGGGGAAAAAATCGGCCGCCATGGTGGACTACGGAGTTAAGTAATATGAGGAAATCCTGCAGGAAGCTCTTTAACAAAGCAAAGTCCACAAGTGCTCCGGAGGATTGGGACACTTACAAGATGAATCTGAGAGAATATAAACGAGAACTGAGAAGGTCTCAACAAAACTCTTGGGATGATTACTGTAGCAGTATTGAGAATACGTCAGAGGCTTCCCGACTACGGAAGGTACTAGCATCCTCTAACACCGCTCCAGGTTTCATTAAAACATCGGAGGGAAATTGGACAACCTCCAGTGAGGAGACGTTGGAGGTACTTTTGGACACACACTTCCCTGGAAATCAGACGGTTGAACCATGTTCCGGCGGTGTAACAGAGGCTCAGCGATCATTTCCTATCGAGGAAATTGTGTCGGAATCTAGAATAAAATGGGCTTTAAATAGCTTTGGACAATTCAAATCCCCCGGACCTGATGGAATTACTCCGGCGGAGTTACAGGCAGTGGCTGAAAGAATTATCCCCTGGTTGACGGTGATATATAAACGATGTGTAAACTTAGCATATATTCCAGAAAAGTGGAGGGAAACAAAAGTCATCTTCATACCTAAAGCAGGAAAAGCCTATCACTCGAGTACGAAGGATTTCCGACCAATCAGCTTATCCTCATTCCTACTTAAGACCCTGGAGAGGATGATAGACATGTATCTTAGAACTAGCGTGGATTCAAGTTTGCTCTCGAAACGACAGCATGCATACTCGAAGGGCAGATCTACTGAGACCGCATTGCATGAACTAGTCAGCTTTATTGAAAGCTCGCTATCTGTCAAAGAATACACAATCGTGGCGTTTCTAGACATCGAAGGGGAGTTCAATAATGTCCATCCGAGCTCGATATTAAATGGACTGACAACTCTGAATGTTGATCCAGGTATACTTAGGCTGTTAGACGAACTTCTAATAAAGAGACGTATTTCAGCCACACTAGGGCAAGCAAACATACAAAGGTATGTGAACAGAGGCACTCCCCAAGGAGGAGTTCTATCACCTCTTCTTTGGAATGTTGCTATAAACAACCTTTTGGTTTCCCTAGAAAAAGAAAGGATAAAAGTGGTGGCATACGCAGATGATGTGGCGCTAGCAGTCAGGGGAAAATTCCCATCCACAATCAGAGATATTATACAGAGAGCTCTCCGGATGACTGAGAAATGGGCAAAAGATAATGGTCTTGGTGTAAATCCAGCAAAGACAGAACTAGTCATGTACTGCAAAGATCGCAAAACTCCCACGGTTAGGCCCATTTCCTTAGGGGGTACTGAAATTCCCTTTGGTGAGTGTGCAAAATACCTTGGCGTTATTTTGGACAGGAAGCTGAATTTTATGCTTAATATTGAAGAGGGCGAGAAAAGCCACGGTAGCTTTGTACTCGTGGAAAAAGGCAATAGGGAAAAAGTGGGGACTAAAACCAAAAATTGTGCATTGGCTATACACGGCAGTAGTTAGACCTATAATGCTATATGGTGTTGTAGTCTGGTGGCCGGCACTTCAGAAACCGACTTCTTTAGATAAAGTTCAGCGTATGGCGAGCTTATGTATCTCAGGCGCATTTAGTAAGACAGGAAAAGACTCCCTTAATGTCATGCTACATCTATTGCCTTTAGACATTTTGGCCAAACAGTCAGCTGCAACAACGGCTGTGCGGTTGCACGAGCTATCGCTGTGGTCGGAAAAAATGTACGGTCATAGTTCGGTCCTCAAAATAATGCCAGATGTGCCTAAGGTAGTGGATTATACCCTGGCAAAACCACTTTTCGACAAAAAGTTTGAAACTCTAATTCCCAACAGTGAGGCGTGGTGTACACAGACCCCGGGGAATAAAAGATATATAGATTTCTATACTGATGGCTCCAAATTGGATGGTCAAGTGGGGTTCGGAGTATATTCAAATGATCATAAGCGTAGGAAGGCCTCTGGGGAGGGGGCTTAGACCCCCCCAGAAAAATTGTAGCCCCCCCCAGAATTTGAAAACCTATTTACGATTTTACATTTTTATAAAAATTAAACAAGTATATACTCGTACAACGCACAAAGTTCCACTAAAGACTTTCATGCACAATCGAATTACTTGGGTTGTGGTAGAAGTCTGATATTTATGAAATAAAGCTGTGGTTGAACTTATTCTTTCATAAATTAATATCTTAATAATGCTGCAAAAAAGCGTCGCCATAAAAGAAGTGAAAATGTTCTTTTTGGGTCTGGAAGTGGTACAAAATTGGCGGAGAAGCGATGAATGTAATATGGACTTGTCATAGAACGAATGTCCACCGTTTCAACAACCGTTGCAATGAATTTGCACCACTTCTTAAGGTGTCATCCGAATTCAGTGCTTTGAATGTGAATTAAAAATTTTGTGATATTTTCCCAAATAAATAATTTTTATTCTTTTTTATGATTTTTAATGCATTCTAACGCTTGTTTGAAACGTTTTTTCAAATATTATCGATTTTTAGCATTTTTGTGGCGAAATTTGAATAATTTGTACCATTTTATTTATTCTTACTCTTTTTTTAAACTATTTAAAAAAAGAAAACAAAAAATTACGCATTAAAATATAAAAAAATGAAGTAAAAAACTTTCTGTGTAGTTAAAATAGTTGTGCCTTTAGAACAACTCCCAATTTTTTGCTGGGAAAAGTGTGGAACTACCTTACGGGAAATGGATCAACCACAAAACTGGTACAGGACTAGTCCCTGATGTGTATGGACCGGTCCCAGTTCTGATCAAAACGTATGGAAGGGACCGTCCACTTTAACATGGGTTTGTCATTGACGGAGTAAACTTACATTTTAGGACGCGTCTTGGACTCATCCCAAAGGACACGTCCTGGGACAATTTAGCAGGAGCAACCCATAAAGAGGTCCTCAGGAACCAGTCTCGGACAAACTCTTAGAAATCTCTTTCAATTTGGGCTCCTTATCGAATCCGAAATGAAAAAAAAACTTGAAATATGTCGAACAAAAGGTTATTCTGATAATTTTATTTCACTAAATGTGAAAATTGCAACTAACTAGAGCACAGGTACCAGTTCTGTGATAGGTCCGTCAGTGGCAATTTGCTCCAATTTCCCGTAGGGTACTTTTAGTTGATTTATTATAAATTGATTGTCGAGCTATTTTGATGTCTATTTTTTATTCAATTTTATGAAATAAAACATTAGTTGAACCTATAAGTTCAGTCTTTAAAGTTTTAGCTAGGGGGGCTATAGCCCCCCCTAGGAAAATTGTCTAGCTACGCTAATGCTAATGATCTGGAACTTCGAATAGCGAAAAGATTACTTAATCACTGTAGTGTTTTTCAGGCTGAAATATTAGCAATAAGAGAGGTGGCGAATTGGCTGAGAAGTAATGTTCCAAAAAATGTGGGTATTAATATATACTCAGACAGTCAACCTGCAATAAAATCCTTGGACTCTGTGTTTCTCAACTCGAAAACGGCCATCGACTGCCGCAAATCTCTCAATGAGATGGCTGAGCAGTACAATATTCACCTATTATGGGTGCCTGGCCATAGGAACATACCGGGGAACTGCGAGCGGATGAGTTGGCAAGGCTAGGGACTACCTTACATATTCCAGGGGAACTAGAATTTGTTGGTATGCCCCTAGCCACCTGCAAGCTCATGCTGCGTGAGAAGGCTGTTATGATGGCAAATGTTCGATGGGAGAATTGCAAGGGTTGTAACGACACCAAGCAAATATGGCCCCATTTCAACTTAAACCGCACACTAGATATGCTAATGTTCTCGAGACGTCAGATATCACTACTGATATCTGCTATAACGGGTCGCTGCCTGATAGGCGATTTTGCAAAAACTATTGGCGCGAAGTATAATGACTATTGTATGAGCTGTCATGATGCGGAGGAAAAAGAATCAATTAAACACCTCTTGTGTGAGTGTCCTGCATTTTGTGTAAAGCGCAAGCAACTTTTAGGAGCATATAGCTTCAGATTACTGGCGGATCTGGAAAACGTTAACTTAAGCAGTCTGCTAATGTTTTTGGAACAATCTGGTTGGTTCAACAAAGAAAAATAATCAAGAAGGTTCAGCGGTTAAAACTAGAAGTGCCCATATGTAATAGGTACTTTTAGTTAATGTGGTATCACAATGGACTGAATAGTCTAAGTGAGCCTGAATCTTAATCGGGCTGCCACTTTAACCTAACCTAACCTAGATTTTCTAAAGCCATGTTGACAGTTAGACAAAATTGGTGATACTTGAAAACATAGAGTTTCAGTCACAATCTTCTCAAAAAGTTTCGGAATAGCGTTCAGTTTAGCTATACATCTATAATTACAGATATCCATCTTTCTACCAGATTTAAATAACGGTGTATTAAAGGATTGTTTCCATAATGGCGGGAAAATTCCTGAACTAAGCGATTTGTTGAATAATTCGCATAAAGGAAGAGAAAGATAATCAGCACATTGTTTCAAGATACAAGCAGGTATACCATCTGGACCTGGAATATTGTCGTTTTTAAGGCTTCGCAAATTTTCAAAAACAGTATTGATATTCAGTGATTGTATATTGATAAGACAGGATTGAGGTATTGGGTAAGGATATGAATTACATTCATCATAGGGCTTAGTTGAATAAGTTGATTCAAAAAAGTCTGCGAATAAATTAGTAATTCCAGCATCATCATCTGCGACAACAGCTCCAAATTTAAGTGACTTAGGAAAAGTTCTAACACTGCGTTTGGAGTTAATAAATCCATAAAAACTTTTAAGGTTTCGTTTCAGTTCACTTTTTACATTTGATATGTGCAATTTTTAAGATCTTTTATTCTCCAAGTTATAATCAGTTCGGGCAACACAATATTTCGCAAAATCAATAGCATTTCCAGTGTTTAAAGCGGTTTCTCCTACTTTTTAATGAATTGTTTTGAATTTTCTTGAATTGTATTGAGCTATGTTTAGTAATAAGTTGTAAGTGCTTTGTTATCTTAAAACTTGAAAATGCAACGTATATAACGTAGAAAATAAATTTGTAATACCACCACCGTTGCCACAGTTGGTAGAATTCTACCAAAAATAGTATTTTTTTTTTTTTTAAATCTCTATAGAAATAAAATTTTTGAAAAAGTTTCTATAAACAATTTTTTTTTTTTTTGAGAAATTTTTTTATAGAAATAAAATTTTGATAATAAATTCTATATAAATAAAACTTTGAGAAAAAATTCCATAGAAATAAAGGTTTAAGAAAATTTTTTATAGAAATAATATTTTGAAAAAAAATTCTATAGAAATACAAATTTGACAAAATTTTCTATAGAAATGAAATGTTGACAAAATTTCCTACAAGAATAAAGTTTTGACAAAAATTTCTATAGAAATATTTGTTTGGTAGATTTGTTGTAATTTTTAAATTTTGTTTGTTTTTTTTGGCACTAGTGGTAACTGTTGTTACCATACATTGTTAAAGATCAAGCCTTGCCGGCTTCTAATTTCCTCCTCCAGAGCCACCAAAATGTAAAAATTATTACAAATTGTGTTGAGTGAAAATGTCCCTAAATGGTGGCCGTACGTCCCTACAAGACGCTAAATATTAGAAAAAAACCTACATATAGGGAATTTACCCTACTTCTAGCAACACTGGCTGTAGTTGATATTGCACCTACGGGGTTAGTGTGCCACTAGTATTTTTTTTATTATTAAGTCTATAGATTAAATAATCCTTACAGACTAATTCTATAAATACATATTTACATTATGCATTTAACAATTGTATTATTTTACGCTTAAGTGTAGTATGATCTTCAGATAGGTCCAGTAAGAAGAAATACTTATTGAATTGGGAGAACAGAACAGAGAACGAAGTATTGGGTTATTATTCTCATAATTTGACCTAGAACAAGGGATTTTAGGCAGCTGGTAGTTTCGTGACGGCCTCAGAGGAACATTCACAAGGATCCGATTCAAAATATAGACACAATCCGTTCGTCCGTGAATAACATTAGACAAGAAGCTAATATTTAGCATTGTACGGCGACTCTTTAAAGTTGGGAGTTTGATTATATTCAGCCTGTATTCATAACTGGGAAAGTTACTAGAATTCCACCCATATCTGCGAAGACAGAACAAAAGAAATTGTTTTTGAAGCGATTCTATTGAATTTGAGTGTATCGCATAAACAGGATCCCAAATTACAGATGCATATTCAAGTATACAGCGCACAAACGAAATATATAACAGTTTTGTTACAACCGGATCAGAGAACTCCTTGCTCCACCTTTTGATGAAGCCAAGAGTTCCATATGCTTTGTTAATGGTTAAGGAGATATGTCGTCGAAAATCCAATCGTGGGTCCAATGTGACTCCAAGGTCTAGTATAGAATTAACAGATTCAAGTTCACGATCGTTCAAGACATAACATGAGTGCAACAGTTTTATTCTGAAAAATGGCATATGTTTACATTTCGATATGTTCAGCTCCATCAGATTCACCTTGCACCACTGAAATAATCTGTCTAGATCTTCTTGTAAAATAGTTTGACCAGTATGATCGTTAAAAGAATGAAAAATTTTAACATCATCTGCGTACATTCACACGTTGCACCGAAATATTGATTCTGGTAAATCAATTATTAACAGGTTGAATAGAATCGGTCCAATGTGACTTCCCTGCGGCACTCCTGAATATACAGCAATGTCTCTAGAAAGCGTATCACGAAATTTAACTTTCTGTGTTCTACCAGTCAAGTAAGAGCGAAACCATTTTAAAAACATATCACTGAAACCCATAAACTCCAATTTCCGTAGTAAAAGCTTATGATTCACCTTATCAAATGTTTTACTAAAGTCAGTATAAACAACATCAGTTTGTTTGCGTTCTTTGAATCCATCATTTATAAATGAAGTAAACTCCATTAGGTTAGTCACAGTTGATCTAGATTTTCTAAAGCCATGTTGACAGTTAGACAAAATTGGTGATACTTGAAAACATAGAGTTTCAGTCACAATCTTCTCAAAAAGTTTCGGAATAGCGTTCAGTTTAGCTATACATCTATAATTACAGATATCCATCCTTCTACCAGATTTAAATAACGGTGTATTAAAGGATTGTTTCCATAATGGCGGGAAAATTCCTGAACTAAGCGATTTGTTGAATAATTCGCATAAAGGAAGAGAAAGATAATCAGCACATTGTTTCAAGATACAAGCAGGAATACCATCTGGACCTGGAATATTGTCGTTTTTAAGGCTTCGCAAATTTTCAAAAACAGTATTGATATTCAGTGATTGTATATTGATAAGACAGGATTGAGGTATTGGGTAAGGATATGAATTACATTCATCATAGGGCTTAGTTGAATAAGTTGATTCAAAAAAGTCTGCGAATAAATTAGTAATTCCAGCATCATCATCTGCGACAACAGCTCCAAATTTAAGTGACTTAGGAAAAGTTCTAACACTGCGTTTGGAGTTAATAAATCCATAAAAACTTTTAGGGTTTCGTTTCAGTTCACTTTTTACATTTGATATGTGCAATTTATAAGATCTTTTATTCTCCAAGTTATAATCAGTTCGGGCAACACAATATTTCGCAAAATCAATAGCATTTCCAGTGTTTAAAGCGGTTTCTCCTATTTTTTAATGAATTGTTTTGAATTTTCTTGAATTGTATTGAGCTATGTTTAGTAATAAGTTGTATGAATTTCAACCATGTAATAGTAATATCCCATTATTTTATTGCGTAAATGTGGCAATGAAGCAAATCACTCTCTTGTTGGGAGGATGATGGGTTGAAACCGAGGCTTCTTGGTGCATTAACGAAGTTGACTCGCTCTCTTTTCATCATCACCGCCCAACATAGAGGTTGATTTCCTTCACCAGCTCACCATTGATCTCATAATATGTAAGTAAGAAGTCTCTAATGTACACACAAACATACTCAATGAATATATAAATTGTGAACTCATACCTCCTCGTCTTTCAAAAGGCAAATTATAAATCTTCTCCATTTAACGAATATTTCGAATGTCTCATTTTCGAAATATTTCTATAAAATTTTGTGTTTACAAGTTTTGTCGGTTCAAATTTACTTAAATAACTACAACTCCGTAGTCTACATTTTTCTTCGTATAATTTTATTCCTAATTACAAATATATTTTTTACAATCCCGTAACAATATTGAACATGGTCCTTCGAACATTTATTGAACACAGCTAAATGGTTTGACCTCTAAAATAATTATTTCTAATAATACGATAACCCTATTTAATTTGACAGCTCGCTAAATACAATTTTCAACAAGGCAGAACTAATACTGACAATTTGAGCAAACACATTTTTTACTTCATTAATTTGGATAATAAACTGGTGCTAAAACAATATAGGATATACTTATCTCCTGACAGTATTTAGCATACTGTAAACTTGCACCGAAAATATTAACACGGAAAACTAAAGAAGACGAAATCCATAGAGACCGCCACTAGAAAAATATATGACCATTCCAGAACACGTGTGGCCAACGGTACTCTATATTGGTCACAAGTACAGATCAACAAAAAGTTCATAAGACACATGGTTAAGCCAACCACAGGTATATGGCGACAATATACCATAGGTAACTTTTCTAGATTTGTCACACAAAATTGTATTTTTTTCTAGAATCTCACATATAAAATAATTTTACAAGCTTTTCATTATTTGTAGAACCCAAATTCAATCAGTGATTACTGCGTTGTAAGTAGACAATTTGTACTCGAGCATAACCTTTCTGGAAAAAGTCCCCTCTGACAATCGTCAAATACACACGCCGAAAACCTCAGGTACACCAAACACGAATTGCCACCAAAATTCACATTAAACATTTGAACACCACACGGATGAAAGAAAATTAAAAACTGAGACTAAATTCCCGGCTCCCTGAATAAAAACGAAGTCAAAACCACTAACATACATTTCATAAAAACTGCTTACACCATCACTCATCATTGGCTTTTCCCATTGGATTCCAAATGTAAGTCATACTCTTTATTCATTCAGTGCCATGAAACATTAAACATTTCATTGTTTATATTGGATCTAATTACCATCAAGTCACATAGATGGTAAATCACAGTAAGAGAATATCCATACTTAACAATAACCTATGAAAACATTTTAGTTGTATCGTTTTCTACCAAAGACAACCAATATTAAACCACTCACAATACCATTTTCAGACCATACATTGTATTATTAATCACATCCCACAACAAAACGTAACATCTCTGTTTATCCCAATCACACATGTCCAAGAAAGTAGAATTGCCATTTTCGAATTTCGAACATTTGAAAGTTGTGCTGGATTGTGCTAGGTTTGTGCCGATTTGTGCTGCAATTTGTTTTTTTAAATTTTATCAAATAGCCGAGATATTTGGAAAAAACTTTTTTCAACAAAATTTTTGCCAGAATCGCCATTTTCGAAATTCGACATTTTGACAGTTGTGCTGAGTTGTGCTAGCCGATTACATTATTGTGCCGTTTAAATAAAAATTCCAGAATCGCCATTTTCGAATTTCAAAAATTTTAATATTGTACTAAGATCACCTTTATGAGATCACCTTTCTATCTCAAGCCGTTTCCGAGAAACAGTCAAATTAAATTTTTAAAAAAGTTCAAAAATATGTGAAAAAAAACGCCAAAATTTAAATTTTCGAATTTCAAAAAACTGAATGTTGTGCCAATTTGTGCTAGGTTAGTACTCATTTGTGCCGTTTGAATCAACTTTCCATCTCAAACCGTTTTGGAGATATTCGCAAAAACTTTTTTTAAAAAATGCCAATTTATGATTGAAAATAGTCAAAATTTAAAATTTTGAATTTCAAAAAAACTGAATGTTGTGCCAATGGAAAGGAAATGGCAAACATATTGTTTAAAATGGTCCAATAATTTTATTATCATTTATCGTCTTCTATTTTGGTATGATCACAGGTTTCCATGACTTAATTCGTTGGTGATAACAGGCAATTTCAGACGTGGTCATATACAGGCAAAATGTAGGTCGAGGTCATATACAGGTAAATTTGGGAAATCCGTGCTCCGTACCACTGCAATACAGGTAAGAATCCACCGATTCATTCATAAATTCTGAATAGACTTCCTTATCTACACGGATGAAAAAGACTGTTTTTCATATGTTTGGCTATAAACATTATATGTTTGGAACACAAATTTTTAAACACAATATTTTTGAGTGCAAGCATATAATGTTCATAAACTAGCATAACATGTTTGGGACATATATGTTAATATGTTAGAACATATTATGTTTGGGACATAAAATGTTTGTAAATATAATATGCTTGGATGCAAACATATATTAATTTAGAAATAGCCTATAAACATATATGTGTTTAGTAGCTTGGAGCGCTATTTAACAGGGAGCGATATTGAATTAAGTTGGTGGTTGTTGCTTGTTATTACAAAATTAACATTTTATTTTTCCTTGGGCAATTGATCAGCTACTTCTTTGATCCTTACAAACTGTGTGGTCCCCTGTTCGAATCCCCGTCCGGCAAAAGGTAAAATTAAAATAAAAAAAAATCATACAATTGAATAATTTCTTCTACAATGTTTGTATTACAGAAAAAGGTGCTAAGAACTAAAAAATCTCGTGGAAGTGAGAAAGATGTGGGGGAATATACAATTGGGCAGAAACAAAATTTTGAGCATTCAGGTCGAAAACCTATGTTGTTAGCACCTATATTACCTGTTTATTTTCATAATTCATTATGATTGTAAATATATAAATAAATAAATAAAATTTTTAGCACAATATTGTTTGGGAGAATTTTTTTAAGCATATAATATTTTTGGGTGCAAAATGCTTCCAAACATATTATATGTTCACATAATAACATATTGTTTTTTGGAAGACAACATTATTGAATTTGGATGCAAAAATACAAAATGTTTGGAACTTAGACTACCCAAACATATATTGTTTAGACCAATATGCTTTCAAACATATTATATATTGGAAGAGATCAAACATATAAATGTTTGGGCAATACCCAAAAATGTATATGCTTGAAGCAAAATATGTTTGGGAGTATATGTTACAGAAGCGATTTTTTGTGAGCGTGTATGAATGAATAAGAAGTAACAAATCGAATTATAGGATTTCCCAATAATGTGAGAGTTGAAAACACATGTGATCTACCACTTACAGAGTGTACCTGCACTCATTTATGATTTGTAAGAATTTATCCTATTCAATGAAGCGTGGTTTACACTTTCCCAATCAATTAAAACCGTAACCTCAAACTGTAAACACCTACATAGTCATATCAAAAGTGCTTATATTCGAAGTTTCTGTGCCAATTTTTGTTTCAATTTTTATAAAAGTGAAATCTAAAATGAGTTCGGGAAAGAGTTCGATCAATAGTGAATCCGTTGATAACAATAAAACTAACGTCGTTCCAGAAATTAGTAAAGAGAAGAAATCGTCTGCAAATCAAGTTCATAATAAAATCGAAAATTTAAGAGAACTTATTCGTGAACCCAAATTTTCCAACTTGATTGATTCAAAAGGAAATGTAGCCCCTCCGTCCGCAAACGTGTATAAAAATTTAAGTGATTCGTTACAAAATTGTAATAAAATGAAACCGAAGTATATTTATACTCTTTTCAAAGCGAACCGTTATAGTTTGTATACGTATATACGTATATATTTGTATGCGAATATCCCAAAACGGTTTGAGATAGAAGGTTGATTCAAACGGCACAAATGAGTACTAACCTAGCACAAATTGGCACAACATTCAGTTTTTTGAAATTCAAAATTTTAAATTTTGATTATTTTCAATCATAAATTGGCATTTTTTAAAAAAAAGTTTTTGCGAATATCTCCAAAACGGTTTGATATAGAAAGTTGATTCAAACGGCACAAATGAGTACTAACCTAGCACAAATTGGCACAAAATTCAGTTTTTTGAAATTCGACAATTTGAAATGTTGACTATTTTGGCATAAATTGGCATTTTTTAAAAAAAGTTTTTGCGAATATCTCCAAAACGGTTTGATATAGAAAGTTGATTCAAACGGCACAAATGAGTACTAACCTAGCACAAATTGGCACAACATTCAGTTTTTTGAAATTCAAAATTTTAAATTTTGACTATTTTCAATCATAAATTGGCATTTTTTAAAAAAAGTTTTTGCGAATATCTCCAAAACGGTTTGAGATTGAAAGTTGATTCAAACGGCACAAATGAGTACTAACCTAGCACAAATTGGCACAACATTCAGTTTTTTGAAATTCGGAAATTTTACATTTTGACTATTTTCAATCATAAATTGGCATTTTTTAAAAAAAGTTTTTGCGAATATCTCCAAAACGGTTTGAGATAGAAAGTTGATTCAAACCGCACAAATGAGTACTAACCTAGCACAAATTGGCACAACATTCAGTTTTTTGAAATTCAAAATTTTAAATTTTGACTATTTTCAATCATAAATTGGCATTTTTTAAAAAAAGTTTTTGCGAATATCTCCAAAACGGTTTGAGATAGAAAGTTGATTCAAACGGCACAAATGAGTACTAACCTAGCACAAATTGGCACAACATTCAGTTTTTTGAAATTCGAAAATTTAAATTTTGGCGTTTTTCAAACACATATTTTTGAACTTTTTTAAAATTTTAATTTGGCTGTTTCTCGGAAACGGCTTGAGATAGAAAGGTGATCTCATAAAGGTGATCTTAATACAATATTAAAATTTTCGAAATTCGAAAATGGTGATTCTGGAATTTTTATTTAAACGGCACAATAATGTAATCGGCTAGCACAACTCAGCACAACTGTCAAAATGTCGAATTTCGAAAATGGCGATTCTGGCAAATATTTTGTTGAATATATATATATATATATATATATATATATATATATATATATATATATATATATATATATATATATATATATATATATATATATATATATATATATATATATATATATATATTTAAATGTTGAGTTTAAACAGTTAGTGTAGATAACAACCAAAAGCTTATTGATCACAGAGGTGTATATCTTCGGTGTGGTGAATAATTGTAGACAACAACCAAAAAGCTTTTCTTTTTGGTGGTGATAATAAAATCAGCTGGTTAATGTTTTTGTTTCTCACTGCTTATGATTCTTCTTCTCTTTGTTGTTATAACAAGGAACACAACAAAAACGAACACAATATAAAGGGTGATTTGTTAAGAGCTTGATAACTTTTTTTAAAAAAAAAACGCATAAAATTTGCAAAATCTCATCGGTTCTTTATTTGAAACGTTAGATTGGTCCATGACATTTACTTTTTGAAGATAATTTCATTTAAATGTTGACCGCGGCTGCGTCTTAGGTGGTCCATTCGGAAAGTCCAATTTTGGGCAACTTTTTCGAGCATTTCGGCCGGAATAGCCCGAATTTCTTCGGAAATGTTGTCTTCCAAAGCTGGAATAGTTGCTGGCTTATTTCTGTAGACTTTAGACTTGACGTAGCCCCACAAAAAATAGTCTAAAGGCGTCAAATCGCATGATCTTGGTGGCCAACTTACCGGTCCATTTCTTGAGATGAATTGTTCTCCGAAGTTTTCCCTCAAAATGGCCATAGAATCGCGAGCTGTGTGGCATGTAGCGCCATCTTGTTGAAACCACATGTCAACCAAGTTCAGTTCTTCCATTTTTGGCAACAAAAAGTTTGTTAGCATCGAACGATAGCGATCGCCATTCACCGTAACGTTGCGTCCAACAGCATCTTTGAAAAAATACGGTCCAATGATTCCACCAGCGTACAAACCACACCAAACAGTGCATTTTTCGGGATGCATGGGCAGTTCTTGAACGGCTTCTGGTTGCTCTTCACTCCAAATGCGGCAATTTTGCTTATTTACGTAGCCATTCAACCAGAAATGAGCCTCATCGCTGAACAAAATTTGTCGATAAAAAAGCGGATTTTCTGCCACTGATTTTGGTAATAAAATTCAATGATTTGCAAGCGTTGCTCGTTAGTAAGTCTATTCATGATGAAATGTCAAAGCATACTGAGCATCTTTCTCTTTGACACCATGTCTGAAATCCCACGTGATCTGTCAAATACTAATGCATGAAAATCCTAACCTCAAAAGAATCACCCTTTACTTAGCTTTGCTGTATAAACTTTTTATAAATAAATAATGCAGCTAAATCCGAACGAAGTGTCAATCACAATACACCATTCGATGAAGCAACACTTCTGATGTTTATTTTAGCACAGTTAGCAATTTAAAACACAGTACTTTCAGTAGATTTTCAATAAAAGTGGTAGAGCGATTAAATATACGTCCGCACAGTGACGTACATTGGCTTCCGCGTTTGCGAAAAAAGGCAAAAGATCATCTGAGGAATTGCTTGAAATGTATATCATTCTCGTCTAAGGGCGGGAAGTAGGAGGGATTTTTACATAACATCCCGAAAGTACTGTACCTTTCGAGACTATACATATAGATCACTATGGCCCTGTAGATAAAAGTCGGTCGTTGAAATATATTTTTCTTGTTGTGGACGCAGGGACGAAGTTTGTGAGACTTTACGCGACGAAAACGACTAACACATATACGAATAGCGACTGGGTCTCCACAGGCAAACGGGCAGGTGGAGAGGGTGAAAAGAAGCCTCTTCCCGATGATAGCGAAGCTAGTCGACACAGGACTATTGGAGGACATCCGAGTAGAATGTTATTTGGTGTGAGACAACCCGCGGTAGATGACCCCATAGATGATTTGGTTACAAATGATAGAGAAAATGAGTATGAGAAAGAGGTATATGATTCCAGTAGTGGGACAGTGTCAAATGATAGATACAAACGTGTGGAGAACAGATCAAAGGAAAATGAAAGAGAGAATACTGAGCGACATGTAGTTATTAGAGAAAGAGGGGCGGATAAACAAAAGACTGTTCAGGGAAACAATGAACGATATGTTAATGAGAAAAGAAGGAAGGGCACACAATATTCGGTGAACGATGATGTGATGGTCAAAAACTTTGACTCAAATACGGGGGTAGGTAGAAAATTATTGCCAAAGTATAGAGGTCCATACAGAGTATCAAAAGTTTTGGAGAATGATAGGTATTTATTGGAAGATGTAGAAGGGTTTCAACAATCTAGAAATCCATATAAAGACGTGTGGGCCGTGCACAATATGCGCCCTTGGTTGAACAGTTGTAGCTTATAATAGAGATCAGGGGCTCTCAATTGTCAGGATGGCCGAATTGAAGCCGATAGCTTAGGTTGATATATTTTAAGAGCATATACTTCAGCGTTGCCACTACGAATTTTTATTTTGGACCAAAATTTTTCCATAATCGGACCAAAATTCCCTCCAGCGGACCAAATTTCCAATTTCGAAGAAAACTGCTTTAAAAAATATTTTATTGTTGTACATAGTGATTTTATTAAAAAAAATAAAGTAAATCAGAAAGGATTGATATGAAAAAATTGACTTTTTGAAAAGGTCTAATTTTAAAGTCAATTTTAGTTGACATCAACGCGAATTTGTCATTCGATTAGCTGTGATTGAAATGGTATCTAATTACACAATGAAAAAAAAATTTTCACAGCTCCAAAGATGTTGTCTTTACGTTAATGATTTTGATATTGATTCCCAGCCAAAGAAGCAGAAAATTGAAGTGAGGACACATTGACGTCACAAATATCTTTTACTAAACTGTTTTTTTTTTCAGAAATATTAAAGCCATTTTGAAAAATGAAATTTTCTTTCATGGTAGGATACCCAATTTTATGTCCAATAAGGACAAACCGACTTCATTGCAAAAATTTATAGACTTTAGTACAAGGTTAGGTTAGGTGGCAGCCCGATGTATCAGGCTCACTTAGGCTATTCAGTCCATTGTGATACAACATTGGTGAACTTCTCTCTTACTTCCTTTTTATAGCCTAGTACGAACGGCGTTCCACATTGCAGTGTAACCACTTAGAGAAGCTTTGAAACTCTCAGAAAAGCCACCAGCATTACTGACAAGCAAAAAAACTTTATTTTAGAGAAATATGTCTTCTATGCTAGTCAAACTTCGCATTCGTATTTTAAGCACATGATATCTTTGGCCTCACGACAATATTTTTTTCAGTGCACATATACTATTGAATATGTGATAGAAATTTTAAATATGTACTAGAAATAAATTATAAATTTTATCAAATTTATTTCATAAATTTAAAAATTAAAAATCTTTTCATTTTGGACCAAATTCCGTTTGGTCCGACCATCGGACCAAATTTAAAAATTACAAATTTTTTGGACCAATTTTGGTCCGATCGGACCAAAACGGCAACGCTGATATACTTATATTTCTATTCTTTACTGTACGTATATATATTTACTCTAACTAAACACATAGAACTAGATTTAAGCATATATAGTCTCCCGTTTACCGTATATAAAGATCATAGAGTCTCTCATTTTCACTCAAGGGTTTAGTACTAGTACTATCAACATTCGTCTCTTTCTAAGCTAAACTATAAGGGAACATTGTAACATACATCATGGTAGAGCTTATTGCTACAAGTCAGTAATAAAGTTGTAACCGAACAGTGAAGACGTGCGTTTTACTTTATTGGAAACCTATTAAAATGTATAATTGTAATTTTAACTATATAGATTTTATTATTTAGCTTCTGAATAAAGTAGTGAACGAATGAATGAATTTATGTAAGTAATATGGAAAACAATACATCTACATTAAATTATAAAATAAATCTCTTGTTTAGAAATGTATGGAAAGGAAAATGATGGAGTAGAGCAATTGTAAGATATAAGGTGTTGTATTTGAGTAGGTGTGGTGGAGCTGATTGAGACGACACATGGACAGTATTAACTAAACGGACGGACGGACGTCGAAGATAGGGTTTTTCCTCAAGTAATTTTTGAGCATAGAGGAAAAACAATGGCTACAGGCTTGATAGACGGTAAAAGGAGTGGGAGGTCGCAGTCGGACGTTTTGGCTACTAATTGTGAATGCACTTATTAAGTTTTTTATTTCTTTTATTAATTCATTGTAAATACATTTCAAATTAAATGAACGCCTCAGCGCCATCAGGCTTTATTTTCCACTATAAGATCCCTAAAGTATAAACATTACAAAATAATCATCTACAAATTTATCTCTAAATGTATATCAGAAGCAAATAAATATTATAAATTAAAGTAGTAAATCTTCAAAATTTGATAAGACAAACTCTTTTATTTAATAGCATTTTAAACACCAAGAAAAAAGTGCCTTCGGAACTAAAGGAAAAAATGTTCATCAATTTAGTTTAGCCAATTTATTTCCATTAAGTTAAATTTTTGTTTAAAATAATACAATTTACTTGCTTCAGTAGAAAAATCCTAAACTGAAAGCAGTTAGGAATAGTTCATTAACTAGAATAAGGCATGGAATTCTACTAATACTGTTTTCTTCGCTGGGTATACGAATTTACTACTGATAACAAAGCATTCGTAAAAATAAACAAAATATGAACTAAAATCAAGTTTCCTCAAATTTAGTAAAATTTCTTATAAAATGATAATTCTGGCTTTCTTTATTATAGAAAGCTTATCATACATACGAATAACTCTTGGCATAGAAGAAGAGTATTCAATCCTTTCAAAACTTAAGGAAACGGGCCTGTTCTGGTTTTCACATATTGTCGCGTAATTGAAGTGATTTGAAAACGCGCGTATTAGATTTGCGTGTTCGCACATTCGCGAGTTTTACAATTAAATTCAAATTAAAAAAATGGCAACACAAAACTGTTTGCAACAGATGATAGGCAACAGCTGATTTTACATTTCACAAAATTATTTTTCTGAATTCATTGTTTAAAATACATGTATGTCCTTCATTCACGCATTTGCTTGTGAAGAAATAAAACGAAGACGCAAAATTCATGCAATTCGTAAAAATCGCAACTTAAGAAGTTCAAATAATATGATGGGATTACTAGAACCGCAGTAAGTAAATCAGGCTTCCTTTCGATTTCAATAGATACAATTATATTTATTTTATTTGTAGGTTTATTGAGTCGTTTAGAATTGACAAAGATACTTTTCGAATGGTAGCAGACACGATTGCACCACACTTAAACTCTAGTATACATCCCAACATACAACTAGGAGCCGTGCTTCGATTCTTAGCAACCGGATCATACCAATTGGCCATCGCAAAAGACCACCAGATTAGCATTGGCAGAAGCACATTTTCTAAAATCCTACACAATGTTATAGGTCTTTTGGAGTACCACTATTGCAGTGATTACATAAAATTGCAAATGACAGATGAAGAAGTAACAAGATCCAAGGAATACTTCTACTCTCAATATCGACTTCCTAGTGTAATTGCATGTGTTGATGGAACGCATGTAAAAATTGTTAAGCCCCAAAAGGACGAGTCTACTTTTTTGAATCGAAAGGGCTATTTTAGTTTAAATGCGATGGTGGTTAGTACTTTATGGAATTTATCTGACAGGGTAAAAAATCTAATATATTTTTATAGGTTTGCAACTATAATTTAGAAATACTGGCGATTGATGCCACTCATCCTGGAGCATGCCATGATGCATTTATTTGGAAATACAGCGACGCTAGAAATTATTTATCAAGAATTCAAAATTGTTTTGTTTTGGCAGATTCTGCCTATACTTTGGAACAATTTGTCTTGACGCCCTACAGAGGAGCACAGTATGGTACAATGCAACATATATTTAATAAAAAACATGCAGAAGCGCGTAATATTGTCGAGCGCACTATAGGTGTTTTGAAGAGCAGATTTAGATGCTTGCAGTCTACTCTTCATTATGACCCAAAATTCGTATGCAGTTTAATAAACGTGTGTTGTGCTTTTCACAATATTTGTCGAAGGCTTAAAACGATTCCGCAAGACCTCTTTGATAACGAAACAGTGCCTATTATTTTGCCTTATTTTGAAAACGAAGAAGAAAGTTCCACAGAAGAAGAAGGTTTAATAGCTTCTACTATAAGAAATCGCATTGCTCAAAGCTTGGTTTAAATGTAAGAATGCAGTATTATGTATAGGTGGGTATCAAGTTCGAGTTTAGCCGCTGAAATCGAAAATAAATTTGTAAAAGCAGAATAAAATTATAACTTTTTTGAGTTATTTAAGAAAAATAACCGTGACAAAATAGCAATTTTAGCGGCTAAACTCGAACTTGATACTCACCTTATAACGAAAATATAATTCCATTTATTAATAAAATAAAGATTCAATTTTGTCGAACATATTGTCATTTATTTAAATATACTTAGAGATCACTTTTTTATACTAAAAGAAAGTAAAAGAAAGTACAATTGTTTTAAGATTTTTTTCCATAAGGAATTCATAACAAGGCTCCATACAAACAAAAACAAATAAAAAAAACATAACCTAAGCTAATTGCAGCTTTCATGGAAACTCTTTTCAAACTCAAATTCAGGTTCACAAATCATTTAAAAAAAAATAGTTTGATTAAAAATCTTAAGGATTTTTTTTTATCTATTCAACACATAACTTTCACGAGATCAATTTCATTAATTATTTATGCGATTAATTTCCAAATTTGTTTTGCAGTATATTTTTTATGTCCCTAAAAATGTCATTTTGCTCACGTAAAACCAAATGAACTTCGCCGAGAGTATCGACAACTCTTTCCATCATTTCATTTTGAGCAGTACATAGATCTTCCAACTCTACAGAAGGCTGAGATCGACGGCTGCGCTTTGGCTTGTATTCTGGACTTCTGATGGAAGCATTTTCGTCACTTTCAAAATGCAATTGTTTTTTTACCGCCTTCTGAGAGTCGGGAGACGTCTCGCAAACATTATCTTCAAACACACCATAGGATTTGGTGCCTTCTACACCATCAATCATTTTATATAAACCGCACAATTGGGCTATTCGGTCTTCCACAGGTGACACGGCAAGTTGTGAGTACGGTCCACCACCAGTAGCAGAAGTTTCGCGTTTGTTATGCGCCAACTTCTTTCGAATGTTTACTTTCCAATCAGACCACACCTATTCAAATGAAGTCTTAATCGTATATGTTTTATACAATTATTATTGTTAAATAAAACTTACTTTCTTCCAACTATTTACATCTTTTACTGGTGGCCCAGCACTATTTAAAGACGCTGTTAGTCTTGCCCATTTCTCATCAGCGTGTAGGCGATCTCCTTTCACAAAGCCTTTAGCGATGTTCGGATTTTCATCCATAAACTGGAGAAATATGTCCTCCTGCTGTAAGTTTTTGTGTTTTCGTCTAAAATAAAAAAATTGAATTAAAAATGAAAAATTAGTCTTATAAAAATACTTACGTCGAACCTGCTGCCATTTTTGTTGTTTCTGAAATTCTCAGAGTTGTCAATTATTTACAAATTAGTTTACAGGGTTACCAATCTTTTGCATACTTACGCCAATTACCCGAGTAGTGTCACTCTAAAATTACGGACTGTTTGAAAATGATTAGTTTTACGAAAAATAAGTTTCGGATGTGGGTTTTATTGTTATAAATATAATCTTAACTGTATTTTCCACTATACCACTTATTATATTAAACATATTTTGTTGTTTTTACATAGAAAAAAAGCACTACAATTCTGAATTCGCAACCTCAAGTACAACCGATTTGAATTCGGCAAAATTTTGCGAATTCGAATGACCAGAACACGCCAAAAAAGCCAATTCGCAAAAATTTTGCGTATGTGAAAACCAGAACAGGCCCGAAACACACTTGTTAGAATATAGGAAATGTTCCTATATTTCTTTTATCTACCTGTAATCGATACCTGTCATCCATGTAATCGATATGTTTGCGCGTGGGTTGTTTTTCTAGTTTGAATCGCGTTGTTATGGTATACGGAGGGATTGTTAAAAAATAATATAGTAAAATAATATAACAAATAAAATATATGAAAAATTTGTTATTTTAAATTAGTGAGAAAAAATTATATTCGTGATGGTGTATAAAGAAAGAAAACAGAATAACAACCCCTTCATTCGTCTTCATTTTGGAATCTTCAATTAACAGGTAACATTCAGTGACGCTAACCTTTTGTGAAAAATTTGGTTTATGATTTTTTATATTTGTAGGTATTGAAATTGTAAAAGGAGGACAAACTCGTTACGCAGCAACTTATTAAAAGTGAAAGGTACAAGAAGAAGGAAAAATGCGTTTTACAGTTGATGATATTACATGGATATTGGAAATAGTGGAATAATAAACTAATATTTCAAGGCCAGTCGATGCTGTTGATTCTTAATAAATATATTTAATATACTAATAAAACGTGTATTTTATTGAAGAAAAATTTGCCTATATAAATAAATAAAATTGTATTTAAAAACGAAGGTAAGCAGTTCTAAGTTTGAAGTATAAAGGTTTACCACAAATATGAAAGATTTGTCCCAATGAATGAAAAAAGTTCAATAAAATCATTCCATATATGAATTCAATTCAGTTAAATTTTTTCATTCTGTAGTGTAGTGGTACATAAATATAGGAAAATGTTAACTAATATATGGAATGCATTCTACCTAATTTCAATGAAAATCACATCGTTCAAAAAAATAAAAATGTCTTTTGCGCTATTCGAAGTTCAACTTTCTTCACAATTAGTTCATTTTAACTTAAAGAAGGGGCCACTTTTTTCTGGGTGAAGGTTGCGAGACTAGTGCAAGATTTTACATGTAGCGGTAAATTATTATATTCTTGGGTACCTGAAAAATCAATACGTTGCTTCGTCCTTTCCGTACGACATAACGCTACTCTCAGTTGCTGGTTGTTTCGAGTATTGAATGAAGTTTGATTTATTGTGAAGGAGATTGTATGATGTCCAATATTGTTCAAACACTTATAAACATACAAGATGTTTAATTGATTCCTTTTCCTCCGCATCATGACAGCTCATACAATAGTCATTATACTTCTCGGCAATAGTTTTTGCAAAATCGCCTATCAGGCAGCGACCCGTTATAGCAGATATCAGGAGTGATATCTGACGTCTCGAGAACTCTAGCATATCTAGTGTGGGGTTTAAGTTTAAATGGGGCCATATTTGATTGGTGTCGTTACAACCCCTGCAATTCTCCCATCGAACATTTGTCATCATAACAGCCTTCTTACACAGAATGAGCTTACAAGTAGCCAGGGCATATCAACAGATTCTAGTTCACCTGGAATATGTAAGGTAGTCCCTAGCCTCGCCAACTCATCCGCTTCGCAGTTCCCCGGTATGTTCCTATGGCCAGGCGCCATAGGTGAATATTGTGCTGCTCAGCCATCTCAATGAGAGATTTGCGGCAGTCGATGGCCGTTTTCGAGTTAAGGAACACAGAGTCCAGGTTGCAGGTTGACTGTCTTAGTATATATTAAAGCCAACATTTTTTGCAAATTAATGCCAACATTTATTGCTAATATTTTAGCTTGAAAAACACTACAGTGATTAGGTAATCTTTTCCCTATTCGAAGTTCCAGATCTTTAGAATATACTCCGCCCCACTTGTCCATCTAATTTGGAGCCATCAGTGTAGAAAATATATATCGTTTATTCCTCGGGGCCTGTGTGCCCCACGCCTCACTGTTGGGAATTAGAGTTTCAAACTTTTTGCCGAAAAGTGGTGTCGCCAAAGTATAATCCACACGTTAGGCATATGTGGCATTATTTTGGGGACCGAACTGTGACCGTACATTTTTTCCGACCACAGCGATAGCTCGCGCAACCACACAGCCGTTGTTGCAGCTGAATGTTTTGCCAAAATGTATAAAGGCAATAGATGCAGCTGAATGCGCCTGAGGTACACAAGCACGCCATACGCTGAACTTTGTCTAAATTTGTCGGCTGGTGAAGTGCCGGCCATCAGACTACAACACCATATAGCATTATAGGTCTAACCACTGCTGTGTATAGCCAATGCACAGTTTTTGGTTTTAGGCCCCACTTTTTTCCTATTGCCTTTTTGCACGAGTACAAAGCTACCGTGGCTTTTCTCGTCCTTTCTTGAATATTAAGCTTAAAGTTCAGCTTCCTGTCCAAAATAACGCCAAGGTATTTTGCACACTCACCAAAGGGAATTTCAATACCCCCTAAGGATATGGGCTTAACCGTGGGAGTTTTGCGATCTTTGTAGTACTAGTTCTGTCTTGGCAGGATTTACCCCATGACCATTATCTTTCGCCCATTTCTCAGTCATCCGGAAGGCTCTCTGTATAATATCTCTGATTGTGGATGGGAATTTTCCCCCGACTGCTAGCGCCACATCATCTGCGTATGCCACCACTATTATCCTTTCTTTTTCTAGGGAAACCAGAAGGTTGTTTATAGCAACATTCCAAAGGAGAGGTGATAGAACTCCTCCTTGGGAAGTGCCTCTGTTCACATACCTTTGTATGTTTGCTTGTCCTAGTGTGGCTCAAATAAATACGTCTCTTTGTTAGAAGTTCGTCTAACAGCCTAAGTATACCTGGATTAGAGGTGTGCACGTGAGTAATATTGTGCTCACGCTCACGCACACTCACGATGGAGAAATCTTATTCACGCACACTCACGCACGATATTTTTTGGTAGGACTCACGGTCACGCACGCTCACGAAAAGAACATTTATACTCACGCACACTCACGCACGAAAATCTTTTAAATGTTATGACTCACGAAATATATCGTGACTCACGAAAAATGTCGTGCCTCACGAAAAACTTCGTGACTCACGAATAATTTTATGAGTGATTTACCTATAGAACCTGACTGAAAACATGAGTATGGTTAAAATCGAGTGCGTTATAAAACTCTTACCACCTAGGATGTTACTAAAATTATAAATGAATTCAACTCGTAAGCATTTTATGTTCGTAAGCGGGATTATTTTCGTGAGCGTGTTTTTCCGAAATTCGTTACTCACGCACACTCACGAAGATATTATTTTCGTGACTCACGCTCACGCACGACAATTGGTTGATTAATCACGCTCACGCACACTCACGCCGTTGCCGTCAGCGTGACTCACGCGTGAGTCACGACAATTTCGTGTCACGTGCACACCTCTAACCTGGATCAACATTCAGAGTTGTCAGTCCATTTAAAATCGAGCTCGGATGGATGTTGTTGAACGCCCCTTTGATGTCTAGAAAGCCACGATTGTGTATTCTTTGGCAGATAGTGAGCTTTCAATAAAGCTAACTAGTTCATGTAATGCGGTCTCAGTAGACCTGCCCTTCGAGTATGCATGCTGTCGTTTCGAGAGCAAACTTGAATCGACGCTAGTTCTAAGATAAATATCTATCATCCTTTCCAGAGATTTAAGTAGGAATGAAGATAAGCTGATTGGTCGGAAATCCTTCGTACTCGAGTGAGATGCTTTTCCCGCTTTAGGTGTGAAAACGACTTTTGTTTCCCACCACTTTCCTGGGATATATGCTAAGTTGATACATTCTATATATATCGCCGACAACCAGGGAATGATTTTGTCAGTTACTGCTTGTAACTCCACCGGAGTAATTCCATCAGGTCCGGGGGATTTGAATGGTCTAAAGCTATTTAAGGCCCATTTTATTCTAGATTTCGGTACAATTTCCTCGATAGGAAACGACCGCCGAGCCCCTGTGGCACCGCCAGAACATGGTTCGACCATCTGATTTCCAGGAAAATGTGTGTCCAATAGTACCTCCAGCGTATCCTCACTGGACGTTGTCCAATTGCCCTCCGATGTTTTAATGAAACCTGGAGCAGAGTTAGTGGATCAAAATTTGACATTTGAGTAACATTGGTTAATAAACATTGGTTAATGGCCAAATTTGGGAAAATCGAGCGATGCATATATATGGAAGCTATATGTAAATCTGAACCAATTTGCATAATATTCTGGGGGTTTGATTAATACCACAAAAGGTTACCTTGTGCAAAATTTGAGTAAGATCAAATTTGGCAAAATCGGGCGATACATATATATGGGAGCTATATCTAAATCTGAACCGTTTGGATGCAATTTTGCAGACTTGAAGAGCGATGAAAAAGATTATTTTTTGCCAAATTTGGTGACGATCCGTTTGTAAAAAGCGCAACGTAACCCCATTTGTCGAAATCGGACGATACGTATATATGGGAGCTATATCTATATTTCTTCCAAATTCAATAGCGTTCGTCCTTGTGTCCAAAAACTCCCTGTACCAAATTTCATCAAAATCGGTTAATAATTGCGACCGGAATCCTGTGAACAACAAATACATGGACAAACGGACGGACGGACACCAAGCGCTAGATCGACTCAGGAGGAGATTCTGAGTCGATCGGTATATATTTTATGGGGTCTAAAATCAATATGTTATTTCTGGTAGGCACATTTTTTGGCAGATCAAACTTATTATACCCTGACCACTATGTGGTTTACGGTATAAATAGCGAAAAATATATAAAAATTACAAAGGGATCTTCATAAAAAAGTAACGAAAAAAGTAAAATAATGAAAAATGTGGAAACAGTGAAAAATTAAACTGTAAGATGTATAAAAACAAAGTTTAGTTCCTCTTTATTAATAAGTACACAGAAGAAAGTGTCTCGTAAATTTAAGAAGATTTTTACAATAATTTATTACAAGAATTTTCCAGAATTTTAGTTCATTTTTCGTATCTTCAACGAAAATTAACTACTCGAAAGGAAACTTTACAAATTATAAGTAATAATCGTTTAGTTCATGGCCTACAAAATACGATGGAAATTTCCTTAAAAAAATTCTTAACTGGTAGTTAAAAATGCATTTGTCATGCTATAAAACTAATAAGTGCAATTTACTATAAGATTTTTTTGTATGAGAAAATATTTTTTTACGAAAAATGAACTTGAAAGTGGATAGCAATTTCTTACTGATAATTCCTATAGTTAATAATTGTTGGTAGAAAATTACCCAATGAAATATTTTTAGTTCACATGTAATTAAATTTATAGACATTTTCGTCAAAAATGGTATATAACATTTCGTGAAGTTTTTGCAAATTATCGGCATAGTGGAATGTGATTAATGTAAAGATGATGTTACTTGAGTTTTGTTTGAGTGAGATTAATGCATTAATGAGAAATGGTAGCGAGGGCTGGGCATTTTGACGATTTTTGACTCAAAAATAGCGGTTTCCGATTTTTGTCTCGAAAATGACGATATTTACTCGGTTCAAAAATTTGGAAAAATCGAACTCTTAAATGATTTCGATTAAATTTTGCTTACTTTAAGGGTACTTTACCTTGTATTAAATTTGAAGACGACCTAGTTAGCTCAATACGACACCATTTGTTGAAATCGGGCGATGCCTATATATGTGGGCTATATCTAAATGTGATCCGATTTTTTTCCAAATTCAATAGCGTCCGTCCTTGTGTCCAAAAAGCACTGAACCAAGTTTCTCAGAAGGTGATTCTGAGTCGATCAGTATGTCTTATGGAGTCTAAAGTCAATAAAAGTTATTATTCCCTAAACACTATGTGGGTTAGGATATAAAATCTGGATGCATTTATTTTAATATTGTTACGTTTTTATATTTAGGCGTTTTTAATTACCCGACAATTAAAACACAGTTCTTTTAAATAACGACAATCTACAATTTATTTACTATGACTTCACACTTTACAATTCGTTCACACTGAAGTTATTCGTTTGACGCTTTAATTAAGACTGACCCGTTAGCAGCATGCGAGCGCTTTTATATATGACGGTGTGGCAATACGAGAACATTCTGGTAGCACTACAATATTCTGGCAACGCCAGAACATTCTTAGACAATGCTAGAAGGATCTACGACCATTAAGTAATTCGTCTGGTGGCTGCCAAACACATACACACTCACATAGATATATGCTCGCATTACTACAACAACAATGACAATAGACAATGAGATGAAATGAGAAAGCAAAATAACAAAGCAAAGGGGTTGTTATTCTATGAGAGAGTAAAAACTAACATTTCGGTAAGCAAACAAAAGAACATAAAAGAAATTCAGGAAAATACTAGAAAATGAATAGATGATTCCAACAAGTGATAGCGAAATTTTATCGTTACAATTTTAAATTTTAAATTAACGGAAACTAATTTAAATAAACTTATATCTATAATTATCAAATTCGTAACACTGCCTCCCGCTTAAGCCTGTTCGTCCCGAACAGGCACAGAACCTGTTCCGTAAGGAGCCAATCGTTCCAGATGTACAACTTTCATCTTTGATCTAGGGCTGTCGTCCTTCTGAATCCGGTATACAACATCATTGATCTTCTTGATGACTTTGTATGGGCCTTCCCACTGTGTTTGCAGTTTAGGACACAATCCTTTCTTTCGTTGCGGGTTAAATAGCAGAACCAATTCTTCTTCTTGGAAGCCTTCAGTATTTACAGCACGATCGTATCTCGCCTTCATTCTGTTGCTGACCATTTTTATTTTGTTGCGCACTGATTCGTGAACTTCACCGAAAGTGTTTGGGATGTCGTTTCTGTTTTCTTCCATGGCGAGCTCATTAGGTTTAGCACCGAATATCAGATCACCAGGCAACTTCAACTCAGTTCCGAATAGAACATTGGCCGGTGTTCGAGAGGTGGAATCATGAATGGCAGATCTATACGACAGCAAAAACTTTGGTATATGCTCGTCCCAGTCCCCCTGGCCGTTGTCCACTACTTTTCGAAGATGTTCCTCCAGAGTGCGATTAAACCTTTCTACCATGCCATCGGATTGTGGATGTAATGGTGTAGTCCTCGTTTTCTTGATACCAAGGGATTCACACATCTCTTTGAATATGGCCGATTCAAAATTTCTTCCCTGGTCTGAGTGAATCTCGGACGGCACACCGTAGCGACATATCCAGTTTTTGTTGACAACATCCACAATCGTTTTTGCTTCTTGGTTTGGAATTGCATACACCTCCGGCCATTTGCTGAAGTAATCCATGACCACAAGGACATAACGGTTTCCAGAATCACTTACTGGGAAAGGGCCTGCCACGTCCATTGCTATTCTTTCAAACGGGGCTCCTGGTCTATATTCTTGCATAGGACCTCGACATTTCCTTGTTGGACCTTTCGCCTTCATGCACTTCTCGCAATTGGCTACCCATTCAGCAATTGATTTCTGGCATCCAACCCAGTAGAATCGTTGCTTCACTTTCTCGGCGGTTTTGGTTATTCCCAGATGACCTCCACTGGGACCATTATGGAACTCCGCTAAAACATCTCTTATTTTGGAATCTGGAACGATGATTAAATTTCGGCTGCTCTTGCCATCTTCGCTTTCCCATTTACGTTGCAGGGATCCATTGACTAGAACTAAACTATCCCATTGAGCCCAGTATGATTTCATAAGTGGACTTTCGGCTGCGATGTCTTTCTTACTGGGCTTCTGGTTCTCTTCCTTTGCCGAAATAATTTTGATCAAAATGGGATCTTTACGCTGTTCTGTTGGCCAGTCCACTCCAGATTCGACGTGTAACAGCCGAATATCAACAATCTCCTCCTTGTGTTCAGCTTTCGAGCAGTGCTTGCATTCTATACTGCAAGGTCGACGTGACAGGGCGTCAGCGTTACCGTGTTTTCCACCTTTTCTATGCTCGATACTGAAATCATAGCTTTGGAGCCTCTCGATCCAACGTGCCAGTTGAGCTTCCGGATTCTTGAATTGGAGCAACCATCGTAGAGCTGAGTGATCAGTCCTGAGCAAGAAGTGTTGTCCATACAAATATTTATGATAATGTTTTACACTCTCTATGACGGCTAGCAGCTCTCGTCGCGTTACACAGTAGTTCTTTTCGGGCTTGGACAACGTTCGGCTGAAATATCCGATGACCTTCTCCTTGCCGTCTATCTGTTGGGATAGCACACCTCCAATACCATGCGCGCTAGCATCTGTATCCAAAACAAATTTTTCGCCCGGAATAGGATACGCTAGAACAGGAGCTGAACATAAAAGTTCTTTTAAATGTTGGAATGAATCTTCCTGTTCGTCGCTCCACTGGAACTTCTGACCTTTTTGCGTCAATTTATGGAGACTAGCGGCGATGCTGGCGAAGTTTGGGACGAATCGTCGGTAATATGTACATAACCCAAGGAAACTTCTTAATTCGTGGAGATTTCGGGGTCGTGGCCAATCTCTGACAGCTTGGATTTTGTCTTCATCGGTGGATATGCCCTCTGCAGTCACATGATGACCCAGGTATTTAACTTCCCGCTGGAAAAGGGAGCATTTCTTTGCGTTAAGGCGTAGACCAGCGGCTGACAATTGCTGGATAACGTCTTTCAAGTTTTTAAGGTGCTCGTCAAATGTTTTGCCCATCACTATGATGTCGTCCAAGTATATCAAGCACGACTTCCAGTGCAACCCCTTCAGTACCCGCTCCATCAATCTTTCGAAGGTAGCCGGAGCGTTGCAGAGCCCGAACGGCATTACATTGAATTGCCAGAGACCGCCATTAACGCCAAAAGCCGTCTTTTCCTTGTCTTTCTCGGCGATCTCTACTTGCCAATATCCACTCTGCAAATCAAGCGTAGAAAACCATGTTGTTCCGGCTAGTGTGTCCAACGTGTCATCAATGCGTGGAAGCGGATAACTGTCCTTTTTGGTGACATCATTCAGTTTTCTGTAGTCCACGCAGAATCGGGTACTTCCATCTTTCTTTTTGACCAGCACAACTGGGGAACACCAAGGACTTGATGATGGCTCGATCACTCCACTCTCCGCCATATCCTTTATGAGCTTTTGAACTTCGTCTCTTTTTGCCAGGGGAACACTTCGTGGTGCCTGTTTTATGGGCCTTTCTTCTGCGGTTTTAATTTCATGCTTCACTACAGATGTTCTTCCTTGATTTCCCTTTTCAGAAGCAAAAGCACAGGCGTTTTTCCACAACAATTGCTTGGCTTTATTTCTCTCTGACGGCGATAGATGACGTGTCCAAGCCTCGACATACGCTTCTAGATGTTTTCTCACTGCTCCATGTGTCTTTGATGAGTTGCCTTCCAAATTGACTATTGCCTCGGCTGGTGTACATTTGCCAATGTCAGAAAATTTTACAATTTGCTCATGATTGTCAGACAAGTTCAAGACACGAACTGGTATTAGTCTCTCTTCGTTCGTTGTTACCAGGGCATTTGCTATCAAGATGTTGTTGCTTTTGTTTTCTGCTGGTTCAACAACCCACAATTGGCCGACTTCACAATCTCCATTCATAGGAACCCATATAATTGCTTCGGCATTCGGTGGTATAGACTCTGACTGGCTCGTTGTCAAACGTCTGACGGGTGTATTCTCACTATAGCCCACGTTTACCGTTATTTCGGCATCGCACCATGTCATTACACGACGCTTCATATCCAGATTGATACCAAAAGCAATCATGAAATCCGCTCCAATTATAACTTCGTCTATTATATCGGCCACAATGAAATCATAAGTAACGGATTTGTTAGCAATAGTTAATTTTACGGCGACCTTTCCATATACGGTTGCGGGTTCCCCTGTAGCCGTGCGTAGCTTGACTCCAATCAGTGGTGTAACTTTTCCTTTTACTAAATCAGATCTAATAATAGACTTTGATGCACCAGTATCCAACGTCAAAGTACGCTTGTCGCCATTAATAACACCCGCAATAGTTAAATTGTTATTTTTCTGTTGAACTATTGCTATGGAGATGGTGGGGCCATCGTCGGTGGGAGCCAGCTCTTGCCCCGCTGAACTAGCTCGATTTAGTTTAAAGGTGACTCACTTGACTGTGGGGTCACCTTCTTATGGTTATTGTTTAATGGAGATGGTGATGTGGATCTTGACCGTTTGCGTCGTGCTTTGCATTCTCGAGCTAGATGTCCCGTCTTATCACAGTTATAGCATTTGATTCGGGATTTAGTTGCATCCTGTTTCAATTCTTGCATTACCTGCTTCATTGCCTCTTTCATCGAGTCAATGATAGATTTCGATTCTTCACACTCGGTCTCTACTCTGCGTACTTTGTGAATTTGAGGCCGTGCCAGCAATCTCGCAGTTTCTTGCGCAAGTGCAAATGTTACTGTTTCTGCGAATGTAGCCTTTTGTGACGCATATGTTGCACATTTTATGTCTGGGTCTCGAATGCCATTCACAAAGGTCTCAATTTTGATGCGGTCCACAAGTGGGTGACTCTCTCCTGGGTATGTCAGTAGCACCAACCGCTCAACTTCTGTTGCAAAGTCTTGTAGAGTCTCGTTTGATTTCTGGACTCTACCTCTTAATTCCATTCTAAAGATGTCTTGCTTGTGCTCTCCACCATACTTGCGTTGAAGTGCCGCTATTACTTCATTATAGTTATTTCTAGAAGCAGCGGGAATGCTTTGTATCACATCAGCAGCATTGCCCTTTTATGCCAATAGAAGTTCAATTGCTTTATCATCGTCATTCCACAAATTTCTACAAGCAACCATTTCGAATTGGAATTTGAAGACATCAAATGACGTTGAGCCATCGAAAACAGGAGTTTTGATTTTTGAGCCCTCGATGACGCGCACTGGACCACCTTTAATTTCCAGCTCTGACATTTTTTTCTCGATGTGCAGAAACTTCTCATCATGAACCATAATTTTCTCATCCACAGAAAGAACTTTCTTATCCAATTCCACAATTTGATTTTCTATATGGTCCACACGTTTTTCCATGCCTTCAGAAATTTGTTGTAGTTTTTCATTGAGAATTCTAGAATTTTTGTCGAATTTTTCTTCCAATTTTCTTGAACTTGCTTCCATTTGTAGGGCATTTTCTTTCAGCAATTTTCTAGAAGTTTCTTCCATTTTTCTAGAATTTTCTTCCATTTTTCTAGAATTTTCTTCCATTTTTCTAGAATTCTCATCCATGATTTTCCTAGAGTTTTCCTCCATCATTTTGCTCAAAACACTGAGCATTGATGTGTAGTCCACAACACTCGAAGCCACAGACGGAGTTTCTATACTGCTGGTATTGACGAGTATTGATTCATCAATGTCTTCCTTATAATCAAACTCATGCGTCGCAATGTCAATATTACGCCGTTCAAACTCTTCCAGTAGACGCTTTTGAAGCTGGGCCTTATTGCCTGTTGTCGGCAGCTCCAGTTTGCTCAACTCCTTTTTTAGGACTTCCACTCGAAGCTCATTAAACTTCATTGTAGATTTTTTTTTCGTTATTTCACTTCCGACACCAATTGTTACGTTTTTATATTTAGGCGTTTTTAATTACCCGACAATTAAAACACAGTTCTTTTAAATAACGACAATCTACAATTTATTTACTATGACTTCACACTTTACAATTCGTTCACACTGAAGTTATTCGTTTGACGCTTTAATTAAGACTGACCCGTTAGCAGCATGCGAGCGCTTTTATATATGACGGTGTGGCAATACGAGAACATTCTGGTAGCACTACAATATTCTGGCAACGCCAGAACATTCTTAGACAATGCTAGAAGGATCTACGACCATTAAGTAATTCGTCTGGTGGCTGCCAAACACATACACACTCACATAGATATATGCTCGCATTACTACAACAACAATGACAATAGACAATGAGATGAAATGAGAAAGCAAAATAACAAAGCAAAGGGGTTGTTATTCTATGAGAGAGTAAAAACTAACATTTCGGTAAGCAAACAAAAGAACATAAAAGAAATTCAGGAAAATACTAGAAAATGAATAGATGATTCCAACAAGTGATAGCGAAATTTTATCGTTACAATTTTAAATTTTAAATTAACGGAAACTAATTTAAATAAACTTATATCTATAATTATCAAATTCGTAACAATATTATTTAAATTCCCGATTTTTTGACGATTTTTATAATGCAAGTGCCGATTATGACGATTTTTTCGGAAAAAAGTGACGATTTTTCTTAAAATTTTATTGGCAGCCCTGGCTGGGTATGTTGTGTATACATAAGCGTGGAGTTGTTTTTATTTCTGTTCATTTAGTGGTTTGTGTGTTTGTTATTCGCGGATGGTTTATTTGGCTGGATGAGGTGTTGTTTTCAATAAAGGCACATGTGTTTTTGTTGTTGTAGGAATGTTTTGGCTTTGCTTGGTTTTGTTTGGCATTATTCAGTTGTATAGTTGGCGTTGGCGTGGGCTGTTGCATCTTTTAAGCAGGTATAAAGGGAATATAAAGGCATGAAATATTTTGGATTTTTGAGACATATATTGGTGTTTGTTTATTAAACCTTTTAAATGAAAGTTATTAAGATTTTATCGGTAGTTTCGAAAAAAGTTATTAAGAATATTTAGGAAAATATGTTGAAAATGTATTGAAATTTTTATTATTCAAGGTAAAAAAATAATATTCAATTCCCGATGAATTTGGAAAATTTTTGTTATATCTCAGCGTGTAGTTTAGTCATAAATTGGTAAGTATTTTTTGGCTTTCTTTTAAAAAGTATATTTTTTATGTATATTATTATTTGTTAATTAATTTTTTTGAAACCAGTTTAATGTTTTTCTTTGTTGTAAAAGCAATATTTAATTTCAGAGCAACTCCAGATGGATTCGAACACATTTACAAAATTGAGAATTGGTAAGTTTTCATTACAGTTTATTTACAGGTTATTAATACTTTATTTTAGTATTCCTTTTATCAAATTTGTTGGAAACCAATGTAACATTTTTGATGTAAAAAACAAATATTTAATTTCCGAATAACCCCTTAAAATTTGGAAAAATTTTTAGTACTCCTTTGCTTGTAATTTAATAGTGAATTGGTAAGAATTCTTTAACTTTCGTTTAACCCTGGACAGTCATCCTTATTTTTTGTACATTAACGTCATCTTTCGTCATTTTGACTACGGCTCATTTGAAGACGATATAATTTTCATCGTGAGCGAAAAAGTGAACCAACCTTGAATTTATTTTCTAATTCAATTTGGTTTTAATTAGTATAAAACAAAAATTCATAAAACGGTCGAAGTATAACTTAAATTTACCATACGTTTTCTAAAGAAAAGTTGTATTCCTTACACCATTTGATCAAATGCCACCAAGCTAAAATAAAGAATTAAAAAAAATATATTTCGCTACGTGGTGTTAATTTTTAACAATTTTCTTTATTGCTTCCATTTTTTTCCAGCAAGATATGTAAAAAAATTACCTACGATGAATAAAAAAAGGATAATGTACAAACAGCGAGTTCAAATGAACTACTCTCTCTCTGTTCCACGTGGTCATAATTTTTATTCACAAAAAACATTGTATTAAGAACTTTCATCTTAAGTTTTTATAATAAAGTACTTTTGCTTAAAGAAAGTTTAATTTTAATGTATGAAAATATTCATAATAGTAAAACGGTTTGTTGTTCCTTTAATTATTTAATTTCTCTGTACGAGGGAGAGAATAGTTAGTTCAAAATAGTGGTTTACAACTGTAATTGGATCTTCATTTGAGGTAAAACGCTTGACGCTTGGAATTTTTTTAGATTTGGGAACAAGTAAAAGTCACTGGGAGCTAAATCAGGAGAATAAGGTGGGTGGTCAAGCAACTCGTACTATAATTCGTTGATTTTAGCCATTGTTAAAACACTCTTGTGCGCTGGTGCGTTGTCTTAATGAAAAATTATTTTTTTGTGTTGCAAGCCAGGACGTTTCCTCGAATTTGTACATTTAATTGATCCAAAAGGTTGCAATACTACTTTGACTTTATTGTTTTACCCTTTTGCAGATAGTCAGTCAATAAAATACCTTTGAAGTCCCAAAAAAACCGTTGCCATAACCTTACCAGCCGATTGAATTATTTTTGCCTTCTTTGGGTCACTTCCTCCAGCCCATTGTTTGGATTGTTCTTATGTCTCTGGAGTATAGTCGTAGATCCATGTCAACTCATCAACAGTTTTTGGACGTCCACTACGTGGTTCATCTTCAATGCTTGTACGACCACCTTTAAATTCACCAACCCAATTTTTTACTGTTGCATATGAAGGAGCACTTTCACCTAACACATTTACCATATCTTTATGAATTTCTTGTCCCGATAACTTTTTTATGTAAATATATAATGACAGCACGAATTTCTAATTTTTCCATTGTAAAAAAATTGCGGATGCATCTTTTTTGAACACCTGTTTTTATATGAAGGAGTTGCCAGATCGAAACAAAATTTAACATGTGTTCATAACAGAGATGGAAGTTTCCAAAACGCTTAAATTTTTTCTGTTTGTACCGCGCTTTTTGTGTTAGGCTAAGAAGTTTCCGAACTGCCCTCGTACTGTGGAATGATTGATTTAAAAATAGTTTAGTCGTCGACATTTTAAAGAGACTGTTAACCAATTTTTATTTTTATTTATTATCTGGTTTCCCAAAAATATAATTGATTATTAAAGAAAAGTAAACGTGAAACGATGAATATTTTGAAATTAAGTACATAATTATTCGTTAATAAAAATTCATATTTATTTGTGTATCTAAATACTATAAATTTGGAATGTAATTAAAATGGTGTTAAATGCTAGTAAAAAATAGTTCACTCATAAATAACTTTATGTGTGGGTTGTAAAATATTGTATAGGGTTTAAATATAATGTGGTTTTGAATGGTTATCGTTAAGTAACTTTAGGATTCGATGGAAAAATATTAATGTTTATACTCGACTTCACGGAAAGAAAACAACTTTTGGAAAACGTGTAGCGAAAACGTTTTGCATTTGTTAGAGGGTTTGAGTTTCTTCGAAAATTTTAAATTGTTATCACCACAACTGCAATGAACAAATAATATTTGATCCAAAACACAGTCCATTTCGTTTATACCAAGCACTGTACTTTTATGGCTGTAAATCTTTAATAACCCACATTTCGAAGTTTAATAGTAAATATTTAATACAGTATTTTGTAATGTCGAACACCTCTTCGGAATCTCCCGAACATTTTGGAATATATGTAAAAATATAAGTAAACAAGTGAGTAAAGAAGAAAGTTGAGCGGGGCCGACTATATCATACCCTAAACCATCCCTACGGAATTAGTAGACATTGTTTGTGGGGTATCAATGGTAAAGGGTGATACGGTCAAAATTTGGTCAATATAAACTTGACGTATTTCTTTCAATTTTGCATTTAAAAACCCTGAACACCCCTCATTTTGAATGTGTGTGTGTGTAGAATGTTGCTCCTATTTTGATTTTGGAATTCACTCTTCAGTTGTCAAAATGCCGTCCAAGCAAGAAGAGCAGCGTATCAAAATTTTGCTCGCGCATCGCGAAAATCCGAGCTACTCGCACGCAAAGCTGGCAAAATCGCTAAAAGTTGCCAAATCAACCGTTACAAATGTAATTAAAGTGTTTGGGGAACGTTTGTCGACAGCCAGGAAGTCTGGATCGGGGGGAAATCGAAAACCGGAAGCCGATGAGACGACAAAGAGAGTTGCCGGTAGTTTCAAGCGAAACCCTAACCTCTCTCTCCGAGATGCCGCAAATAAGCTGGGTGTATCGTCTACAACCGTGCATCGAGCCAACAAACGAGCCGGACTTCCGACTTACAAGAAGGTAGTGACTCCAAATCGCGATGATAAACAAAATACGACAGCCAAAGCGCGATCCCTGAGGCTGTACACGACGATGCTGACTACGTCAAAGCCGACTACAAGCAGCTTCCGGGACAGGAGTTTTATACGGCAAAAGGAAGGGGAAAGGTAGCAGATATTTTCAAGCACATAAAACTGTCAAATTTCGCAAAGAAATATCTGGTTTGGCAAGCTGTACCTGTGGCTTGAAAAGCAGCATTTTCATAGCTTCCGAGACTGTCAACCAAGAAATTTACGTGAAAAGTGTTTGAATAAACATCTGCTGCCTTTCCTGAAGAAACACGGTTGTTCCGTACTGTTTTGGCCAGTTTTGGCATCTTGCCATTACGGTAAAAAGGCCATGGAGTGGTACGCCGCCAACAACGTGCAGGTGGTTCCCAAGGACAAGAACCCTCCCAACACGCCAGAGCTCCGCCCAATTGAGAAATACTGGGCTATTGTCAAGCGGAACCTAAAGAAGACCAAAAAACTGATAAGGACGAGCAGCAGTTCAAGGCAAACTGGCTTTCTGCGGCGAAGAAAGTGGCTGTACAAAATCTGATGGCAGGTGTCAAGCGTGAGGCCCGGCAATTCGGATTTGGAAAAGCGAAAGCCTAACTGAATATTTTTCCTGAATTTTATACTAATTGAACTTGAAAAAGAAATTTAATTTGATTTTTTAAATAAACGATTTCACCGATTTACACGCGTTTTCCCTTGACCAAATTTTGACCGTATCACCCTTTATAGGTTTGGGCGATAAACCGCATATTCATATTTAAGAACATAAAGGGGTACGTGTCTTGTCACAACATGAGCAGAAATGTCCCATATTAGGAGCTATAGTTGATTTTGCACCTACAGAGTTAGTATGCTACTAATATGGAGTCCATTATTAAAAAGAGGAATGATAGTACTCCTTCGGTTTTGCCTCAAAATAGGCCTCAGTTTCCGCGATCACCTCTTCATTGCAGCCAAATTTTTTCCCTGCGAGCATCCTTTTGAGGTCTGAGAACAAGAAAAAGTCGCCGGGGGCCAGATCTGGAGAATACGGTGGGTGGGGAAGCAATTCGAAGCCCACTTCATGAATTTTTGCCATAGTTCTTAATGATTTGTGGCACGGTGCGTTGTCTTGGTGGAACAACACTTTTTTCTTCTTCATATGGGGCCGTTTTGCCGCGATTTCGACCTTCAAATGCTCCAATAACGCCATATAATAGTCACTGTTGATGGTTTTTCCCTTCTCAAGATAATCGATAAAAATTATTCCATGCGCATCCCAAAAAGCAGAGCCCATTACTTTGCCAGCGGACTTTTGAGTCTTTCCACGATTCGGAGACGGTTCACCGGTCGCTGTCCACACAGCCGACTGTCGATTGGACTCAGGAGTGCAGTGATGGAGCCATGATTCATCCATTGTCACATATCGACGGAAAAACTCGGGTGTATTACGATTTAACAGCTGAAAAAACTGCTCAGAATCATCAACACGTTGTTGTTTTTGGTCAAATGTGAGCTCGCGCGGCACCCATTTTGCACAGAGCTTCCGCATATCCAAATATTGATGAATGAATATGATCAACACGTTCATTTGATATCTTTAAGGCCTCTGCTATCTCAATCAACTTCATTTTACGGTCATTCATTCTGCATACCAATCAATTATTGTTGATTTCCCTGGGGCAGAGTCCGGAAACTCATTATCAAGCCAAGTTTTTGCATCCACCGTATTTTTTCCCTTCAGAAAACAGTATTTTATCAAAACACGAAATTCCTTTTTTCCATTTTTTTCACAATAACAAAAGTTGCTTCACAAAAGACGCTCTATCTCACAAACTAATTGACTGACAGACCTTAAATTTTGACACGTATCATTTGAAGGTTGGTGTTATATAAAAATAATATGAATTTAATACTAGCGACGCCATCTATGTGTCAGACCGGGGACTTATATATGGGAGCTATATGTAAATCTGAACCAATTTGTATAATGTTTTACAGGTATGATTGATACCAAATACGGTTACCTTGTGCAAAATATGAGTACGACAAGTTAATAAATTAGGCCTCTGAAAGGTTATTAAGGCCAAATTTGGGAAAATCGGGCGACACATATATATGGGAGCTATATCTAAATCTGAACCGATTTCTATGAAATTTTGCACATACATTAAGTGCTATAGAAGATTAAATTTAGACAAATTTGAGTACAATCGGTTTATAAATAAGATAAGTCGGTTGATATAAAAATAAATTTTACGGCCAAATTTGGTAAAATCGGGCGATGCATATATATGGGAGCTATAGCTAAATCTAAAAGCAAAGATGTCAGTAAAAATAATAAATAAAGAATCTAAAAAAGTATTCTCTACGCCAACTACAAAAGTGACTCGCACTTACGATACACCATTATCACACAACAACAAATCCCCAAAAATTCTTAAACTCATAGAATCAAAATTTGCAAAATAAAACGAGCTTATGATTATAAACATTGAAAAATGTGTTAAAGAAAGTGTTGATGAGGTAATGAAACAAATAAAAGACAAATTAAATGCAGTATCGAACAAAGTGGATGAACTTAATATCAAGATTAACAAGCTAGAAGAAAAACAAACCGAAATAAATGAGCTCAAAATCGGAATAAATAAAATAAAACAACAAATTCATTACAAGGAAAATACGAAAGTATCAAAAAATCTTCGTGTTTGTGGCATCCCATTTCTTCAACATGAAAATTTATATCAATTATTCCAAAACTTTTGCGCCTCTTCAAATATTCCACAACCAAATATAAAAAATATCCAAAGAATTAAAAACAACAAAAATCATAGAGCAGATGGTGTTGTTCTGGTCAAGTTTTTCACCTCTCAAGATAGAAGCACAATTATGAAAGCAACGCATAATTACAGGAGAGCAAACAAATCAAATCTTTCACTTCGTTTGTTTGGCTTTGATGCCGACACACCATGTTACATCAACGAAGACCTAACCAGCTCCAACTATAAATTGTTGCAAACAGCGTTAAAGCTTAAAAAGAAAAAACATTTAGTAGCAGCCTACACTTTTCGTGGAGTTGTTTACATTAAACAATCAGAATATGTTTCTGCTATTCGGATTGAGTCAGCTGATGATCTCAACAATCTCTTTCGTATATCTACTGACTTGTCATTCTCTCTCCAGCCAGAAATGGATATTGCCAACACCAATCATTAAACATCACACCGCAGCTATTGCGTTACCAATCATATTAAATTCCACACAGAGAAAAATTATTATCTTTTTAACTATAAATATCTACATATCTAATTATTTTTTAGTTTTAAAAACATGTTTTATTTGTTTAACTAAACTTGATACACTTTCTGTTTTTTATAAAACTTTTTGTTATCAAAATAATTTCATCTTCAATTGTATGCGGCAGGATTTCATTGTTATATTAACCTTGATTAATGCTAGTTAATGTAAATAGAAATGCCAAAGACGAAATGTTTAATATGATTCGCATTATTGGGAGACAGAAATCTGGTTTAAAAATGATTCATATAAATGAACAAAGCCTAAATAATAAGTTCGATGAATTTAAATATATTTTTATATCGTCTGGTGTTGATTTAATTTGTGTTTCAGAATCATGGTTTCATTCTAATTTACAGGATGGCATATACAATCTTCCTGGGTATAAATTATTTCGTGCTGATAGAGAAACATGAGCCACCCGCAAGCTCATGCATATATGTTAGAAATGGTTTAAAATGTCGTGTGATAAAGAAATCAGCAGTAGGTGATGCCATGGAATATATATTTTTAGAGATGTATATGAGTGGGAAACATAAGGTTCTCAATGGCAATGTGTATCGTCCAAATAATCGTATTCCTATTGCCGAAGTGGTATCTGTTGTAAATGACATATCTGTACCATTCAGTGATATTATAATTTCTGGCGATTTTAATTGCAACCTGTTTAATGATAACACATTATCTGAAGCATTTCAAGTGCTAGGTTTGTTTCCCACAAACACTCATGTACCAACACATTATAATATTTCCTCAAATAGTCTGCTGGATGTAATTTTTGTTAATCAAATGTCGAAAATCTAGTTATATGATCAGTTGTCAGCACCAATGTTCTCCAGACATGATTTGCTTTACATTATATATGACTGCGATTTTACTATACAACCACAGACGATTTCTTTTCGCGATTTCAGGAATATAGATTATGACGTTCTTAAGGATTTTATTTGTAACGTATCTTGGGATACATTATACGATACTCCGGAAGTAGATGATCAGGTGGAATTTTTTGAGACGAAATTAAATGAAATTTTCGATATGTGTGCACCTTTGAAAACTAAAATTGTTACAAACAATGAGAAACCTTGGTTCAGCAATCACATAAGGAACATAATGCGAAAACGGGATGCATACTATAGTCGATGGAGACGATATAAAATTCCACAATTATACGAATCTTTTAGGTTTTGGCGTTGTGTAGTTGCCAAGGAAATTAGAATAGCAAAATCTCGTTTCTATAAGGAGAAATTTTCGAAGGCGAGGGCCAAGTGGAAGGAAATACGAAAAATTGGAATTGGTTTGAAGGATAATAGCAATCCACAAGATGATATTGATCTGGACTTCTTAAATATGAAGTTTATAGGCGGAGATGTCATGAGTAACTCTCGAAACGTTTATCGTGATTATTGCTGTGTCAGGAAGGAAAATGACTTTTCATTCCGGTGTGTAAGTGAAGAAGAAGTATTGTCCGCTGTTTTATCTATAAAATCCAATTCCGAGGGAGATGATGGAATTAATACGAAATTGTTTAAGATAGTGTTACCAGTATTACTACCTTACGTTACATACTTATACAATACAGCCTTAATGAAATCTGTTTTTCCTAGTGCATGGAAAAAGGCAAAGATTTTACCTGTACCTAAGACTTACAACGATTTTAGGCCGATCGCGATATTACCTTACTTATCAAAGGTGCTTGAGAGGCTCATGTATCAACAAATGACTAAATATATTGAAGATAATGGACTGATATTTGATAGACAGTCGGGATTTATGAAAAATAGAAGTTGTGTGACCGCTCTTATAGATGTCACGGACGACCTGAGAGCTAATATGGACGAACGGGAGCATTCCTTCCTCATTTTACTTGACCACAGTAAAGCTTTTGATACTGTTGATCATTCGATATTACTAACAAAACTTGACAGGATTTTTAATTTCTCAAGCTCTGCTTGTAGGTTATTATCTTCGTATGTAGATAACCGGTCGCAGAGGGTACATTCACATGGTAAAGTATCAGAAACCTTGGTGTTGAAAAGAGGAGTTCCTCAAGGTTCGATTTTGGGACCGCTTTTGTTTTGTCTTTATATAAATGATCTCCCGGATATTCTAGATAATTCCAAGATGCACATTTACGCAGTTGATGTGCAACTGTATCGCTCTTCTCATGTTAGTGAAATTAATGAGTGTGTTAGGAAAATAAATAGTGATTTAGTCAAGATTAACAACTGGGCTGAAGTAAATAACCTATGTATACATCCGCGTAAATCGAAGTGCATTTATATAAGAAAATCAGATGTAGATGATAACATTCAGGGTTTACATATTGATAACACATTGATCGATTATACCTCATCTACACACAAAAAAATAACTGCAAATAAATATTAACAACTTTATTTGTATGTAAAATCTGCTGATGCTCAACAAATTTGTCTATTGAATATAAGGCATTTGTTGTTGAAATGTGTTTGTAGATGGTTGACAGAGGAAATAATAGAAATATTCTGAATTTTCAACAAATTGTTTTGTTGCGAAAATAGTTGACTGCAATCGATATGAAAACAAAAACAAAAATACAAGACTGGTTACGCGCACATCGCTGAGAACATGTACGAAAGCTAAAAGAAGTATGCGAAGAATACCGTTAGAACAAAATGAGTATGCGCACATGCACGTGTATGATAGCAAGCAAAGAGCTCATTCATCAGAGAATACAGAAAAGCATTTATAAATGTTCGTGAAAAATTTATATTTTTTTAAATTTGGTAGTTTCTTAAATGTATTTGTTGTATGAGATAATTAATAAAACCATATTAATATCGGGATTAGGGTTATTACAATTGTAATTAACTAGAATATATATCACTGGGCAAAAAGTTGTCAAATTATTGCTAGACCCTGGACCATTCAAATTTAAAATCGTCATACATTTACAAAACTGATTATAGGATTTTCGACACAAAAATGTTACATGTTCCCCGTCCAAAAGTATCATTTTGGTCATATTCCTTCTCTATGTGTACTTAACAAAATATCTCCAAAATCGTTCCGGCAATTTTGCAATTTTTGTGCAATAATTCTGTCAATTTCAATTTAATTTTTTGTCAATACACCAATAAATTTGTTACAGGGCATTGACAGACACCAACAAACCACATACAAATTTTTTCGTTCAAATTCAAAAATATTTGTTGAGTATTAAACGTAACGTTCAACGACAAATATTTTGTACTGTTGGATGCTCAACAAATTACTTACAAATTATGTTATTGAGAACACAAATTATTTGTTGCCTTCTGATTGTAACGACTGCTAACAACTTTTTTGTAATAATGGTTATTAAAAGTACAAATTAATTTGTTGCAGGAAAATTAACAAATTTTGTTATTGGTTTTCCAACAAAAGTTATTGGTTCTCAAATTTATTTTTATCTGTGTACTATGAATCTTGGAATTTGTTTCAATGAAAAATTAACTTGGTCTAACCATATAGCTAAAGTCTCCGGGAAAGTTCACGCCATGCTTCGAAATCTATGGGCAGTACAACAATCAACACCTCTTGATATACGAATGTTGCTAGCTAAGACATACCTTATTCCTACACTCTTATATGGATCTGAAATCTTCCATAATTGCGATATTATCGACTTGCAACGTCTCAAAATTACATTTAATAATATTGCAAGATATATTTTCAATTTAAAACGAAGAGACAGAATATCAAACTGTTCTTATCAAATTTTCAATATGAGTTTCGAAAATTACTTAAATTATAAGAGCTTGGTTTTCATGCATAAAATAGTTTATAACAAAGAACCTAAATATTTATTCGAAAGGATAACGTTCGCTCGCTCAAACCGAGGTAAAAAAATTATACAGAAACGGTTTAAAAGCTCTAAGTCAGAAAAATTCTTTTTTATACCAACAATTCGTCTTTGGAACAAACTCCCACCACAGACTTACAGTTAATAAGCAATATCCTGCATTTTAAAAGGCAACTTTGCAATCATTTAAAATAAATGGAATATCTATATTAAAAACCTTTATAAAATTACATTAAGTTTAAACTTTTCAATATGAAACTAAAAAACAACATATTATACAAATTTATATATTTTTTTTATCTATTATAGTACATAATTTATAAATGTAAAACAATATTATATACTACAAGCAAAATTGTGTTGAACCACTGACACCAACATTATAAGAATTTAATTTCTTAAGGTGTTAGACTTTACAAATAAATAAATAAATAAAAATAAAATAAACCGATTTCGATTTGTAGACGTAAAGGTTACTTTGTGCTAAATTTGACGACGATCGGTTAGAAAAACGTGCAACGTGACCCCATTTGTCGAAATCAAGCGATACATATATATGGGAGCTATAACTAAATTTGATCCGAGATCTTCCAAATTCAATAGCATTCGTCCTTGTGCCCAAAAAACACCCTGTACGAAATTTCATCAAAATCGGTTAAAAATTGCAACCGGCATAATGTGAACAACAAATACATGGACAGACGGACGGACACCAAGTGCTAGATCGACTCAGGAGGTGATTCTGAGTCGATTGGTATATACTTTATGAGGTCTAAAATCAATATTTCGGGTAGGCACATTGTGTGGCAGATCAAAGTTATTATACCCCGACCACTATGTGGTTTAGGATATAAAAATAATTTTTGGTGTTCAACCGGAGCAGGTTGAAAGGCGGACATTCTAACCAATGCGCCACGTGGCCAACAAATGTATGTTTCTGTTAAATAATTTTTTGTTTGCATCGACTTGTGGGCACCGGAAACTATGATATATAAATAGACCTGTTTGACTGTTTGCGATGCTTGTGCGTTGATGGCCATAAGGATAATTGTCTGTTGATGACAATAACAGCTACGTAGCCCAGTGGATAGTGTATTGGCTTACAAACTGTATGGTTCCTAGGTTCGATTCTCCGTCCAGACGAAAGTTAAAATTTAAAAAAAAAAATAATTAAATTGAATAACTTCTTCAACATTGTTTGTATTACAGAAAAGTTGCTAAGAACTAAAACCCTCGTGGAAGTGAGAAAGATATGAGGGAAGATGCAATTAGCCAGAAAAAATATGAGGGAAGATGCAATTAGCCAGAAATCCAACAATACACTAAAAAATCTTTTTACCAATACCAAAGACAACATCCCCTTATCCGAAACCCCAAACGTCATTTATGAGATTCCGTGCGATGGAAAATCAAAAGAAAAGTGTCAGATGATAATTCGGAACACTGTTCGTAGTAATACCTGCATATAAACACTCATACTTCGTCTAAGAAATTTTGTCTAAAATAATAACTTTTGCAACACAAAGTAATTATTGAAACAAATCGCGCCGCGAGTTGAACTCCTGGTGGTGAAGATAGTTGTTTTGGTGTGGTACACACTGATTAAATCGCAAAATAAATTATTAAATAATAACATAAACAAAACACGATTTTTACGATAAACAATCTGACAGAGACAGAAAAGTAAATATAAAATCAAACATCTGTTCGTGTTACGCATAATAGTGGCAAGAACAGTGCTGCCAAGTTTATTGTCAGTTACATGATATAATGAACCGGGTAGTAATACAAACAGAAGTATTGACTGTTACTTTTGAAAATGGATGGCACACCGAGTGCAAATCCAAGGAATAGCATAAGCCAATTCAGAGTCTCCAAACTCAAAGAGTTAGAACAACATAATATTGAACTTTTAGAAAGAATAAAACTATTGGAAAGTGTATGCAACCAACTCCATCAAGAAAATGAAGCACTGCGATCTCAGTTTGCAGGAATGCAAACAAAAAATTCTAATTATGGAACTAATGAACAAAGAGGGGAGCCTCCTTCAAGCGCAAACAACGAAGTAAACATGGAATCGGGCATAGAACAACAAACAGTTTATGCAACGGATGAGGAAGAATTAGCAAGGGAAACTGAGTGGATCCTTATGAAAAAAAGAAAAAATGAAAAAACGAAAAATTTCAAACAAAAATGTAGAACCATCTACACCACCCATAACTGAATCAGTACCTACTGATGATATTGATGGAACGGAAGCAGCATCGAAAAAGCAACAAAAACCTGTTCGTCCACCGCCAATAATAGTAAGCTCAATGGAAAACTTCGGAGCACTTCGAAATGTAATTAAATCAAAAGCCGCAAATGGCTTTATTACAAAACAAATAGACAAACAATCCCAAAAATTTCGACTTTTGAGGCTAACGATTATAGAGAGGTAACGAAAGCTCTTAACGAAGCCAAAATTCAATGGCACTCATGTGAAAATAAACATGATCGTCCTATACGTGTCATAGCGAAGAATTTGCATCACACTTGTGATCCTATTGATATTATTACTGATTTGAAAGAACAGGGTTTCAATATTATAAATGCTTTTAACAAAACACATTATTATACAAAAGATCCTCTCGATTTATTTGTCTTAAGTTTTCACCCTACAGAAAACATACAGAAAATATATGATATTAAGCAAATTCTTAATACGATTGTAAAAATCGAAGCAATAAAACTCCCAAAACATATACCACAGTGTAAGAACTGTCAGGGGTATAACCATACAAAAAATTACTGTTCTAAACAGTCCCGATGCGCTAGATGTGCAGGAAAGCACGAAACTAAAACTTGCGAAAAACCTTCGGTGTTTCTCCCGAAATGCTGCAACTGCGGCGAACAACATCCTGCCAGCTACAGAGGTTGTATCGTTGCAAAGGAACTTCAAAAGCTACGCAATCAAAAACTAAAAAATCAAAATAGAAATGCAAATTCGAATAAAATACCACAACAAGTAATTCACAAATCAGGAATAAATTCCACCGTTCCACCATTAACTAGGAAGTCATATTCAGAGATGACTAAATCAAACAACACGCAGAAGATAAGTGCTAGCAAAGGCTCTTACGAAAACACTTTGTCCAAAATCCTTGCGAAATTAGAGGCGATTGAAACTTTTAATAAATCTCTTGACACTAGATTAAATATGCTAGAGGAGAATTTTTTCGGTACTCTTGCTTAGATGGAGTCATCACTAAAAATTATGTAATGGAACGCTAATGGCCTTTTAAGGCATATAGACGAACTTCGGTTCATTTTACATGAGAAAAATATTGACATATGTCTCATAAGCGAAACACACTTTGTTAAAGATTCATACCTGAATATTAAAAACTATAACCTTTTTCATTCTGATCACCCTAGCAACACAGCTAGGGGAGGAAGTGCTATTTTGATCAAAAAATCTATTAAACATTGGCCGGAAAATACAATATCATTAGAAGAATTCCAAGTTACAACCGTAACACTTGATATAAACAAAATACTAATGTCTGTTTCATCATTATACAGTCCTCCAAGGCACAACATAAAATTTGAACAATATAAGGATATTTTAAATTCACACAAACATACATTTATTATGGGAGGAGACTTCAACGCAAAGAATATCCAATGGGGTTCTAGATTAACAACACCCAAAGGTAGAGAACTGTATCGCGCAGTGCAGCTTACTGGATGTGCAGTAGTATCAACGGGAAAGCCAACGTACTGGCCGGCAGATGTGATTCCAGATCTAATTGATTTTTTTATTACCAAAAAAATTCCCCCTAGTAAACTTAGAATAGAAGATGGTCATTAACTTAGCTCTGACCATTCACCCATCTATTTGTATTATTTAAGCAGACCAACAGTTACACAAACTAATTATGGAATGACAAACAAAAGAACTGATTGGAATTACTTTAGACACATAATCACAAAGTCCATTAGTCATTCGCCGATTACAAATTCGAATGAATTCGAAGAAGAAGTGGAGGCGTTCACAAACCTGATACAAAATGCTGCGTGGCATAGTACACCAGAACCATATAATGTAACTAATATGTGTTCTTATCCGCAACATATAATAAATCAAATCAAACTCAAAAGAATGCTTAGGAAAAGATGGCAACAAACACGGTCACCTGAAGACAAAACTATGTTAAATAATGCTACCAAAAAATTAAGCAGGCTGACAAAAAAACACAAGGATCAAAATTTCCATAGATTCTTGTCAAACCTTGCCCCAAACAAAAACTCAGACCACTCCCTTTGGAAGGCAGTAAATCTAAAAAATAGACCAGCAGTACAAAAAGTAGCAATATTAAAAAGGAACGGAAAATGGGCTAAGAGCAGCATTGAACAAGCAGATGAGTTCGCACAAAACCTACAATCTATATTTTCAAATTATACGCAAATACCAAATAATGCAAATCAAAATCTTCACCAACAATCGATCCATGCCGAAATTCCTATTGACAACATTTCTTTTAGAGAAGTGTGGAATGAGGTCAAACAACTCAAAAACAACAAATCTGGTGGTTTCGACCAGTTAAAGAGTGATGTCCTTAAAAACGTACCATATCATGGTTTCGCGCGCTTGACCACAATAATGAACGCTGTACTAAAATTGAAATACGTGCCTAGCTGCTGGAAAGTTGCAGAAATAGTCATGATACCAAAACCGGGCAAAAACCCTCATGATCCCAGCTCATATAGACCTATATCACTTCTACCAGTTATAGGGAAGCTCTTTGAAAAATTATTCCGAAAAAGACTGGAGTACTTTGTCCATTCGAGGGATATTATACCTGACCACCAATTTGGCTTTCGCAAACAGCACTCTACAATCGAACAAGTACATAGGGTAACTGAAAATATTAATTACGCTTTTGAACATAAGCAAGTTTGTTCTGCTGTTTTCTTGGACATTTCTCAGGCTTTTGACGGTGTGTGGCATGAAGGTCTTCTTAGCAAACTTGAAAGGTTGTTTCCAAAAAATTACTGTGAAATCTTAGGTTCATACCTCAGTAACCGCTTTTATAGAGTACGTCATGACGATGAATTTACAAAACTCTACCCAATATATTCAGGGGTACCACAAGGCAGCATTCTTGGCCCATTATTATATCTATTATATACTTATGATATGCCTGTAACCGAAAGGTGCTTCATAGGAACATTTGCCGATGATACGGTGTTAATGTCTTCGGGGAGAAACACGGATGAGTCCATAAGCCAACTCCAAGAAGGCCTCAACAAAGTTTATCAATGGACAACTGAATGGGGTCTTAAATTGAACAGCAGCAAATCTCTACACGTCGACTTTGCAAAAATCACTACGCAATATAAGCCTCTATACATAAACACAGAACAAGTACCACATACAAATTCCGCAAAATATCTTGGATTTATACTGGATTCCAAATTAACTTGGAAAGACCATATCGATAAAAAACGTGAAGAACTGGATATCAAATATCGTAACTTACAATGGTTAATGGGCAGAAATTCCGTTCTCTCAAATGATAATAAACTCCTAATATATAAGCAAACACTAAAGCCAATATGGCTATTTGGTATTCAACTTTGGGGTTGTGCATCAAATAGTGCTATAGCAAAAATTCAAAAATTTCAGAACAAAGCAATAAGATCAGCAGTTAATGCTCCATGGTATGTCCGAAATAAGGACCTGCATCGAGACTTACAAATAAGTACAGTTAATGAGGAAATCTCAAGATACGCCCAAAAACACTATATGCGTCTTCAGCAACACGTAAACCGTGAAGCTGTAAAATTACTAGAACCTTCAGATCAACCTAGAAGACTAAGGCGATTTTATCCTCGAGATCTAATTACACGTTTTACTACATAAAACCGAACTACATAACCAAATATTTTTTTTTTACATGCATTTTCTTAATTCAATAATTTCTTGAACTAAGATAATTTTACTATTACGTCTATCGACACCAACATTTGAACTACTGGTTAGTTAGCTAGAGACTAGTTGTAGTATAAGTTAAGCATGAAGTTTGTACAATAATTGCTTAAATAAAAAAAAAAAAAAAAAAAGATGATATATATAGGAACTACCAAAAACAAATTAAAAACAAGATTATCAGGACTTAAATTCGACATAAAAATACGGAATAACAACAGCAAGCTACAAAAAACTGCGCTAGCGACACACTGTGCAGCAACAAACCACCAACCAAACTTTGATAGAGTTCGTGTTTTGCAACGAGAGAGCAACACGAACGAAAGATACACCTTAGAAATGTTACACATCAACAACGTACCAACAACGAGGAGAATAAATTACAAAACGGACACGGACAACATCGCTCACATATACAGACAAATGATATGGAGAAAAGATGGGAAAAATAACAACGCGCAGGTTGCAAACACGGATGAAAAAGACTGTTTTTCATATGTTTGGCTATAAACATTATATGTTTGGAACACAAATTTTTAAACACAATATTTTTGAGTGCAAGCATATAATGTTCATAAACTAGCATAACATGTTTGGGACATATATGTTAATATGTTAGAACATATTATGTTTGGGACATAAAATGTTTTTAAATATAATATGCTTGGATGCAAACATATATTAATTTAGAAATAGCCTATAAACATATATGTGTTTAGTAGCTTGGAGCGCCATTTAACAGGGAGCGATATTGAATTAAGTTGGTGGTTGTTGCTTGTTATTACAAAATTAAAATTTTATTTTTCCTTGGGCAATTGATCAGCTACTTCTTTGATCCTTACAAACTGTGTGGTCCGCTGTTCGAATCCCCGTCCGGCAAAAGGTAAAATTAAAATAAAAAAATCATACAATTGAATAATTTCTTCTACAATGTTTGTATTACAGAAAAAGGTGCTAAGAACTAAAAAATCTCGTGGAAGTGAGAAAGATGTGGGGAATATACAATTGGACAGAAACAAAATTTTGAGCATTCAGGTCGAAAACCTATGTTGTTAGCACCTATATTACCTGTTTATTTTCATAATTCATTATGATTGTAAATATATAAATAAATAAATAAATAAAATTTTGAGCACAATATTGTTTGGGAGAATTTTTTTAAGCATATAATATTTTTGGGTGCAAAATGCTTCCAAACATATTATATGTTCACATAATAACATATTGTTTTTTGGAAGACAACATTATTGAATTTGGATGCAAAAATACAAAATGTTTGGAACTTAGACTACCCAAACATATATTGTTTAGACCAATATGCTTTCAAATATATTATATATTGGAAGAGATCAAACATATAAATGTTTGGGCAATACCCAAAAATGTATATGCTTGAAGCAAAATATGTTTGGGAGTATATGTTACAGAAGCGATTTTTTGTGAGCGTGTAGCAGCATCCACACTCAGTGCAATATTAAAAACAGACGAGAGCAGTGATGTTTCGCTGTCTCTAACAAAAATATGTGTTGTGTTTAGTTGTTGTAACTGATGTAAGTGAAGGATAGTTGTATCTACCCATTTGTTATGTTCGCCTAGTAGAATGTGTCATATTGAGATGTTTATCATTTATGTTAAAAATGTACTAAATGTTAGAATAAGATTGTAGCAATTAGTATATACTACTAATGTAATTTATTATAATAAATTTATTATAGATCAATACTTCCTGAAGAAGCAATTCAAGAAAATTGCGAAATATTGAAGAAAATATAAATAAAAAACATATAGATCTCAAGCTCGAAAAAACATAGAATTTTCATCGTTTTTGTTTGTCTAAAATTTCGTTTGGGAGGAAAGAATTATTTTTTTTGCGACTTGCTACAAAAAAATTTCAGTAGGAACACAATCTTCTTTGGGAGAAAATGCTTCCAAGCATATAATAGTTTTTGGACTCAAATTGCTTCTAAACATATAATATGTTCACCTAAAACAAAAACAATAATGTTTGGTAATATCCAATAATATACATATGTGCTTCCTGCAAAATATGTTTGGAACATAAGTTAGAGAAGCGATTTTTTTGAGGGTGTGTATTAACACCATACTAAATTGCTTTAAGATTAGATAGTTTTTGCCATCTGAATCTTGCTCAGGATTTTATTCTGATCAATTTATACTAATTTTCATACACATCGAACATACGAACTCTTATATATTTTTCATATTACAGATTAAGGTTTACTCACCTACAACTTTCAGTTCTATAAAAATTGACTGAGTGGGATACACGGACAACTGACACTCATATAGGCCACGGTCTTCCTCACGCACAGATTTTATCCTTAGAGACCAATGTCCCATGTGACGAGTATGTTCAACCAAAAACCTTTTATCACTGCTATGAGTTGATAGACCAACGGTTAATAGTTGAAAGTCTTTTCTCCTTATCCAAGATACCTGTAATTTTGAATTAAAAAAAGGTACAATTTAGACAAGTATTTCAATCAATAGAAAATACAATACATACAAATGGAGTTTCGAACCTCTATCCTCCCGCACGGATAAAAAAACGATAACTTTTGTTGGAAAACCAACGACAAACTTTTAACAACCAGTATTACAAATAAGTTTGTAGCAAGTCTTGCCATGGGAGCCACCGTGGTGTATTGGTTACCATGCCCGCCTTGCACACACAAGGTTGTTGGTTCGATTCCTGCTTCGACCGAACACCAATTAGTTTTTCAGCGTGGATTATCCCACCTCAGTAATGCTGGTAAAATTTCTTAGGGTTTCAAAGCTTCTCTAAGTGGTTTCACTGCAATGTGGAACGCCGTTCGTACTCGGCTATAAAAATGGCGTCCCTTGTCATTGAACGACAACAAATAATTTGAGTTCTCAACAACCTAATTTGTAAGCAATTTGTTGAAGAAAAAATATTAGAAAACATTTGTTGTAGAACATTATTTTTAACCCTCAACAAATATTTTGGAAATTGAACGAAAAATTTGTATCTTGTTGTTTGAATACCTATTAATGGTATGTAATAAATTTATTTTTGTCTTGACAAAAAGTGCGTGTTTGGCAATAAGCAACAATCGTTTTGTTATGACATATTGTCAACAATAGGACTGGTTTCTTTTATCACTGGATAACCTAAGCCGTGAAGGACTAAAAGAAAACAGAGTACTCGTTTATCCAGGACATCTCCAAAAATATGCAACACTGTCATCAGCTGTTTAAAAACAATCACAGAAAAGAGGTGAAATCTTGCATTTTTAATGTATGAAATGCTCAAATAGTAATAAATATTTAATACTGCGATTATTTATGACACTGTACCACTTTCAATTTTTTTGTTTTTCGATAAATTGGTCACAATAAATTGCTATTGTGAATCGAAGAAGCGTCACTTTATCAATAATACAATCTGGCAACATCGGCGCGTCTTGCACTGATGAGATGTTCTGGATAGAACACCAGTGCAACGATGTTCTGGATAGCCCGTACAAATGTTGCATCCAGTGCTAAAAGAAAACAGCCCAAATATTGTCGTTGGCCAACATTTGTATTTTCATTATTTTAAAAAAACAATAAATTAGAAATGTACACATATTACGAGTATATTTTTATTAAATCTTGTCAAATTAAGTTCATCAAATCTAATACCCTGTTTCTGTATGTCGAACGAAAACCCAGTCGATAGAAAAGCAGTCATTCGATTTCGAATCAATTTGAGTTTCGGTACACTGGTAAAAAAGGCCATTTGGTATTAATAAATTGGTTAGCTTTACCTTTTAATTTTGGTACCACTTCCTATCAAATCATTGATATCCGGTATTACTATGGTATTAACTATCGTATCGCCGGAACATATGATGGTTAGGTTAGGTTAGGTTAAAGTGGCAGCGCGATTAAGATTCAGGCTCACTTAAACTATTCAGTTCATTGTGATACCACATTAACTAAAAGTACCTATTACATATGGGCACTTCTAGTTTTAACCGCTGAACCTTCTCGATTATTTTCTTCTGTTGAACCAACCAGATTGTTCCAAAAACATTAGCAGACTGCTTAAAATGAAGTTTTCCAGATCCGCCAGTAATCTGAAGCTCTATGCCCCTAAAATTTGCTTACGCCTTACACAAAATGCAGGACACTCACACAAGAGGTGTTTTATTGATTCCCTTTCCTCCGCATCATGACAGCTCACACAATAGTCATTATACTTCGCACCAATAGTTTTTGCAAAATCGCCTATCAGGCAGCGACCCTTTATAGCAGATATCAGGAGTGATATCTGGCGTCTCGAGAACACTAGCATATCTAGTGTGCGGTTTAAGTTGAAATGGGGCCATATTTGCTTGGTGTCGTTACAACCCTTGCAATTTTCCCATCGAACATTTGCCATCATGACAGCCTTCCCACGCAGTAAGAGCTTGCAGGTAGCCAGAGGCATACCAACAGATTCTAGTTCCCCTGGAATATGTAAGGTAGTTCCTAGCCTTGCTAGCTCATCTGCTTCGCAGTTCCCCGGTATGTTCCTATGGCCAGGCACCCATATTAGGTGAATATTGTACTGCTCAGCCATCTCATTGAGAGATTTGCGGCAGTCGATGGCCGTTTTCGAGTTGAGGAACACGGAGTCCAAGGAATTTATTGCTGGTTGACTGTCTGAGTATATATTAATGCACACATTTTTGGAACATTACTTCTCAGCCAATTCGCCACCTCTCTTATTGCCAATATTTCAGCCTGAAAAACACTACAGTGATTAGGTAATCTTTTCGCTATTCGAAGTTCCAGATCATTAGAATATACTCCGAAACCCAATTGTCCATCTAATTTGGAGCCATCAGTGTAGAAATCTATATATTCTTTGTGCACCACGCCTCACTGTTGGGGATTAGAGTCTCAAACTTTTTGTCGAAGAGTGGACTCGCCAAAGTGTAATCCACTACGTTGGGCACATCTGGCATTATTTTGGGGACCGAACTGTGACCGTAACTTTTTTCCGACCACAGCGATAGTTCGCGCAACCGCACAGCCGTTGTTGCAGCTGACTGTTTGGCCAAAATGTCTAAAAGCAATAGATGCAGTATGAAATTAAGGGAATTTGTTCCTGTCTTGCTGAATGCACCTGAGATACACAAGCACGCCATACGCTGAACTTTGTCTAAACTTGTCGGCTGGTGAAGTGCCGGCCACCACCATATAGCATTATAGGTCTAACCACTGCCGTGTATAGCCAATGCACAATCTTTGGTTTTAGTCCCCACTTTTTCCCTATTGCCTTTTTGCACGAGTATAAAGCTAACGTTGCTTTCCTCGCCCTTTCTTCAATATTAAGCTTAAAGTTCAGCTTCCTGTCCAAAATAACGCCAAGGTATTTTGCACACTCACTAAAGGAAATATCAATACCCCCTAAGGAAATGGGCCTAACCGTGGGAGTTTTGCGATCCTTGCAGTACATGACTAGTTCTGTCTTTGCAGGATTTACCCCAAGATATGTAGACGTTGCGACTAATTATAATTGGTCGCCTTTGTAGTTTATTTTTTTTTTCATGTGGCTTGTAAATAAAAATATTTTGGGACAAACGAATTCTGTGAATGTAGCAAAGTAATTGTAAGTATAATATTTTTTAAAATTTCTAAAATTTATTCGTTTTGTTTGTTATTATTGGTCTCTCTTCAATCATTATTTTTGTTTTTGATCTCATGTTAAAACCATGCATTGACTAAACTACAAGTGTAGCTTAACCAACAGAGGAAAAGTATGCTTGTCAAATGTATTTTGGCCAAGCCCTATAGACTGCAAGATGGTTGGATGTACAGCTGTTTCGGAATTACCACATTCCTCATCAGCATCCTGTACACTCAGAGAAGAAACATTATTGTCACAATCATATTCGAAGAGCAAAATAATATAATGGGAGCTATTTTTGCGGTGACCAAGTAACATTTTCATATGGCTCAGCGAATATAGTTCTAAGAAAAATAAAATTGTCCTCATCTAAAATGTTATTATATTGACAAAAAGAATTTTGTTTGAATCAAAAGACAATGGTCACGGTCTAAAATATTATGGTATTCGTCAAAAATATTATTCTTCCAGTTAAAAGAACATGATCACAACCAATAATGCTTTGATCGTTATGAAAAAACTTTTTCTCGTCGTCGCAAAAAAGGACGCCACTTGAGAAAAGAAAACACAAAATTAACTTTATTTATTTGTTTTTATTTATTTATAAACTAATTCATTGTTTATGTGTATTTATAAAGTCGTGCAAGCAAACATCACATATTTTTACACACTCTATTTTGGTTTAATTTCAACAATAAGTAATCATTCCATATTTACTTCGTGCCTATCAAATATACCAACACAGACATCATGTAACTGCAATTGAAAATAAATTATACCGTATATCAAAATGCAGAACAAAAAACAGGTACATTTTTTTCAATTACACTTCCCTTTTTTGTGTTCACATAAAATCACGTGTCACTTCTGAGTAAATAAATTAACACAAAACACAATAATTCCGTATTCTTCGTCCATTCCAAGAAACAATCAACACACGACTGATGCGCAAAATGAAAATCGTGTGTACCTGCTCAATGTTTTTATAAAATTCTTTTCGCTGCAAAAAAATTGAAAAATTAAATGGTCACGAAAACAATGTACATGGTCTTTATGGCCATGTAATGGTTCTAGACATATCTATACGTAACCTATAAAAATACTTTTCTCTCTGCAATAAAAGTAATGGTCTCAAATTCGATCATTTAAATAATAGAAAATGTTTGCGGCATTTGAGAACCATTTAAATGCTTATTGCCAACACATATTTTTCTCCACTCGAAAATTATTTTTACAAAGACAAAATACATGGTTTTCGCGACAATTACATGATCTATATAAGCATTAAATGGATGCGGCAACCATGTCAAAACATGTTTTTTCTGTGCAAAACATGTTTTGCAGCAAAACTATGAACCAATTATCAGAATAAATTCGGGTAATTCACTCAACCCAAAGTGAACTACACTTGAACCTTCCGAAAAAAGGTTGGTAGTCGGCTACTGCCTAAACAAATTTGCAAGCATATCTCTTTTCCTTTGCCAAACTCAAATCATCGATTTGAATGTAGTTGGCTGGGTTTGTTTTTGAGCGTGCTTCCTCTATTTTCATTCGTTTTGTTTGTTATAGTTGGTTTCTCTTCAATCATTATTGTTGTTTTTGATCTCAGCTTAAAACCATGTATTGACTAAAATACAAGTGTAACTTAACCAACAGAGGAAAAGTATGCATGTCAAATTTATTTGGGCCAAGCCGTATAGACTGCAAGATGGTTGGATGTACAGCTGTTTCGGTATTACCACATTCCTCATCAGCATCCTCTACTTGCAGCAAAACTATGAACCAATTATCAGAATAAATTCGGGTAATTCACTCAACCCAAAGTGAACTACACTTGAACCTTCCGAAAAAAGGTTTGATAGTCGACTACTGCCTAAACAAATTGGCAAGCACATCTCTTTTCCTTTGCCAAACTCAAATCGTCGATTTGAATGTAGTTGGCTGGGTTTGTTTTTGAGGGATAATATGAGTTTGGCAAATACCACAACAGACGACTTGAGGGATGCAGTGCCTGAAGAGTGACATGGAACTGAATTGGGAGAAAAACTTTGCATGGAGAAATGACTAGGTATGTATGTTATGTATTAAATGAAGTAAAGAAACAAAGACGTTTTACGTGTGTTTTGTTAAACTAAATATGTATTATCATACCGGGTAAGGTTAGGTTAGGTTAAAGTGGCAGCCCGATTAAGATTCAGGCTCACTTAGACTATTCAGTCCATTGTGATACCACATTAACTAAAAGTACCTATTACATGTGGGAACTTCTAGTTTTAACCGCTGAACCTTCTAGATTATTTTTCTTCGTTGAACCAACCAGATTGTTCCAAAAACATTAGCAAACAGCTTAAGTTAAAGTTTTCCAGATCCGCCAGTAATCTGAAGCTATACGCTCCTAAAAGTTGCTTGCGCTTTACACAAAATGCAGGACACTCACACAAGAGGTGTTTAATTGTTCCTTTTCCTCCGCATCATGACAGCTCATACAATAGTCATTATACTTCGCGCCTATAGTTTTTGCAAAATCGCCTATCAGGCAGCGACCCGTTATAGCAGATATCAGGAGTGACATCTGACGTCTCGAGAACACTAGCATATCTAGTTTGCGGTTTAAGTTTAAATGGGGCCATATTTACATGGTGTCGTTACAACCCTTGCAATTCTCCCATCGAACATTTGCCACCATAACAGCCTTCTCACGCAGCATGAGCTTGCAGGTAGCCAGGGGCATATCAACAGATTCTAGTTCTAGCCATCTCATTGAGAGATTTGCGGCAGTCGATGGCCGTTTTCGAGTTGAGGAACACGGAATCCAAGGAATTTATTGCAGGTTGACTGTCTGAGTATATATTAATGCCCACATTTTTTGGTACATTACTTCTCAGCCAATTCGCCACCTCTCTTATTGCTAATATTTCAGCCTGAAAAACACTACAGTGACTAGGTAATCTTTTCGCTATTCGAAGTTCCAGATCATTAGAATATACTCCGAACCCCACTTGTCCATTCAATTTGAGCCATCAGTGAAGAAATCTATATATTCTTTATTCCCCGGGGTCTGTGTGCACCACGCCTCACTGTTGGGGATTAGAGTCTCAAACTTTTTGTCGAAAAGTGGTCTCGCCAAAGTATAATCCACTACGTTAGGCACATCTGGCATTATTTTGAGGACCGAACTGTGACCGTAACTTTTTTCCGACCACAGCGATAGCTCGCGCAACCGCACAGCCGTTGTTGCAGCTGACTGTTTGGCCAAAATGTCTAAAGGCAATAGATGTAGCATGACATTAAGGGAGTCTGTTCCTGTCTTACTAAATGCGCCTGAGATACATAAGCACACCATACGCAGAACTTTATCTAAACAAGTCGGTTTCTGAAGTGCCGGCCACCAGACTACATAGCAACATTCCAAAGAAGAGGTGATAGAACTCCTCCTTGGGGAGTACCTCTGTTCACATGCCTTTGTATGTTTGCTTGCCCTAGTGTGCCTGAAATACGTCTCTTTATTAGAAGTTCGTCTAACTGCCTAAGTATACCTGGATCAACATTCAGAGTTGTCAGTCCATTTAATATCGAGCTCGGATGGACATTATTGAACGCCCCATTCGATGTCTAGAAACGCCACGATTGTGTATTCTTTGACAGATAGTGAGCTTTCAATAAAGCCGACTAGTTCATGTAATGCGGTCTCAGTAGACCTGCCCTTCGAGTATGCATGTTGTCGTTTCGAGAGCAAACTTGAATCCACGCTAGTTCTAAGATACATGTCTATCATCCTCTTCAGGGTCTTAAGTAGGAATGAGGATAAGCTGATTGTTCGGAAATCCTTCGCACCCGAGTGAGAGGCTTTTCCTGCTTTAGGTATGAAGACGACTTTTGTTTCCCTCCACTTTTCTGGAATATATGCTAAGTTTACACATCGTTTATATATCACCGTCAACCAGGGGATAATTCTTTCAGCCACTGCTTGTAATTCCGCTGGAGTAATTCCATCAGGTCCGGGGGATTTGAATGGTCCAAAGCTATTTAAAGCCCATTTTATTCTAGATTCCGACACATTTTCCTCGATAGGAAATGACCGCTGAGCCTCTGTCACACCGCCAGAACATGGTTCAACCGTCTGATTTCCAGGGAAGTGTGTGTCCAAATGTACCTCCAACGTCTCCTCACTGGACGTTGTCCAATTTCCCTCCGATGTTTTAATGAAACCTGGAGCGGTTTTAGTGGAAGCCTCTGACGTATTCTCAATACTGCTACAGTAATCTTCCCAAGAGTTTTGTTGAGACCTTCTCAGTTCTCGTTTGTATGCTCTCAGATTCATTTTGTAAGTGTCCCAATCCTCCGGAGCTCTTGTGGACTTTGCTTTGTTAAAGAGCTTCCTGCAGGATTTCCTCATATTACTTAACTCCGTAGTCCACCATGGCGGCCGATTTTTTCCCCTCGGCTTCCCTCTAGGGCATGCAGCTTTCAGTGAGATGTTGAAGGCCTTAGTAATCCGCTCCACTGCGTGTTCGATATCTTGCACATTTCTCATATTTGTCTCTGTTATTTCCGGTATCATCATATTGAACGATTCCCTATACCTACTCCAGTCAGCTTTCCTAACATTTGGCGAAAATATGGTCTTGGTGGTATGAACATCAAATTTGAAACTGATGTAGCGATGACCTGAGAAGCTGTGTTCACTTAAAACCTGCCACTCAGATATCATTTCATTCAGTTCTTGCGAGGCCAAGGTGATATCCAAAACCTCTTGCCTGTTTTTAGTGACAAAGGTTGGGGCATCTCCCTTGTTGCAAACTACCAGATTAGTACGCAAAATAAACTCTATTAGCGACTCTCCCCTTGCATTAGTATCACTACTTCCCCATATACTATGATGTGCATTCGCATCGCATCCCATAATAAGTTTCGTCTTTGCTTTCAGTGACTCCTCAACTAAGGTCTTAACGGCACATGGAGGCATCTCCCTATAATGTCCCATGTAGAACGAAGATACCGAATGTTTGCATTTGGCTATTTCGAAATTGGCAACGACAGTGTTTGCATTGCACATTGCACAAGTTAAGCTCGTTTTTAGCAATTATACATGCTCGATTTACATCATTACCAGTATACTGCAATAGTTTGAACCCCGGAGTACTTAATTCACATATTTTGTTTCTATAAACATATGGTTCTTGAATAAGAACTATATCTATGTCCCCTTTCATCAGGAGAACTTTTAAGGCAGCACATGCAGCCTTACAATGATGAAGATTTATCTGGAGGATCCGTAGGACCATCGAGATTTTCAACAACCGTCACATCAGCCGCTTCAATCGAGTCATCAAGAATGTCCTCTTCAGAGATCTCGGTGACTCTCGCAATAACCATAGGTTCAACTTTGGTGAGTTCTGAGGCAGTAGAAACCTCCTCACGCATACGGTATCTATCCATGTCTTCAACTTTGGTATCTCCCTCGACTTCGCAAGAGGATCCGCTTACTTCTGATTCAGACGGAGACTTGTCCATTTCTGAACACTTTAGCTAATCGTTTTTATATACCTTCATTTGGATATAATGAAAGCCATAACATACACGGCCCTGAGACTTTGCTGGATGAGGGAAAGACTGAGTGTTCAATATAAACACTGCATGCCGTCTTGGTCCATCCACTTTATCCAAACGGCCAACCTTCCAATCAGCTGTTGGAATATCTGGATTGCATCGTTTCAGCCTATTTAAAATAGATTCAGTGTCAGGAGGGTTTGCAGGTATCCACGCATGTGCTCTAGGTCTAGCCGGTATGTCTTTCTTCTCGACTAACTCTAGAGCAGCTCCTTCCCAAACTTCACCAATTAGTATCAGAGCAGCTTTAAAACATTCTATAGACCTCTGGTCCTCAAATGCGACTAGCTTAAATCGTCCTTGATACCAACCAGCCTCTTGGTGTCGAGGATCTGGGCCGGGAAACTTTTCCAGCACCTGTGAGTAGACGACAGACAGAGCATTCTCAATTTCCCCCCATTTTTGGTAACGACATCAAAAGGAGGTAATCCCTCACGAAAGAGATTCAAGGAACGCAGAAATGCTTTGTTTATCCTAAAGAAGTTAGGATCAGTCGACCCAAGCACGCCTTCAGCTAAACAAAGCGATTCCTTAAAATGGACTCAAGGAATTCTTGAGACTGGAAAAAGGGAACGATCGCCGGATGAGCTGCCATCCTCCAAAAGGGATCAAAGATCGTTTGCCTCAGTTGCTAAAGGGAGCCATTTGATGGCTATCATTAATAAAGGAGCATTGGACGCTATGGTTCCAAAGCAAAAATGGGGGGAAATTGAGAATGCTCTGTCTGTCGTCTACTCACAGGTGCAGGAAAAGTTTCCCGGCCCAGATCCTCGACACCAAGAGGCTGGTTGGTATCAAGGACGATTTAAGCTTGTCGCATTTGAGGACCAGAGGTCTATAGAATGTTTTAAAGCTGCTCTGATACTAATTGGTGAAGTTTGGGAAGGAGCTGCTCTAGAGTTAGTCGAGAAAAAAGACATACTGGCTAGACCTAGAGCACATGCGTGGATACCTGCAAACCCTCCTGACCCTGAATCTATTTTAAATAGGCTGAAACGATGCAATCCAGATATTCCAACAGCTGATTGGAAGGTTGGCCATTTGGATAAAGTGGATGGACCAAGACGGCATGCAGTGTTTATATTGAACACTCAGTCTTTGTCTCATCCAGCAAAGTCTCAGGGCCGTGTATGTTATGGCTTTCATTATATCCAAATGAAGGTATATAAAAACGACTAGCTAAAGTGTTCAGAAATGGACAAGCCTCTGTCTGAATCAGAAGTAAGCGGATCCTCTTGCGAAGTCGAGGGAGATACCAAAGTTGAAGACATGGAAAGATATCGTATGCGTGAGGAGGTTTCTACTGCCTCAGAAGTAAGCGGATCCTCTTGCGAAGTCGAGGGAGATACCAAAGTTGAAGACATGGAAAGATATCGTATGCGTGAGGAGGTTTCTACTGCCTCAGAACTCACTAAAGTTGAACCTATGGTTATTGCGTGAATCACCGAGATCTCTGAAGAGGACATTCTTGATGACTCGATTGAAGCGGCTGATGTGACGGTTGTTGAAAATCTCGATGGTCCTACGGATCCTCCACATAAATCTTCATCATTGTAAGGCTGCATGTGCTGCCTTAAAGGTTCTCCTGATGAAAGGGGACATAGATATAGTTCTTATTCAAGATCCATATGAAATTATAGAAACAAAATATGTGAATTAAGTACTCCTGGGTTCTAACTATTGCAGTATACTGGTAATGATGTAAATCGAGCTTGTATAATTGCTAAAAACGAGCTCAACTTGTTTCTGCTTCCTTCAATGTGCAATACAGACACTGTCGTTGCCAGTTTAGAAATAGCCAAATACAAATATTGGGTATCTTCGGTCTACATGGGACATGACAGGGAGATGCCTTCATATGCCGTTAAGACCTTAGTGGAGGAGTCACTGAAAACAAAGACGAAACTCATTATGGGATGCGATGCGAATGCACATCATAGTATATGGGGAAGTAGTGATACAAATACAAGGGGAGAGTCGCTAATAGAGTTTATTTTGCGTACTAATCTGGTAGTTTGCAACAAGGGAGATGCCCCAACCCCTGTCACTAAAAACAGGCAAGAGGTTTTGGACATGACCTTGGCTTCGCAAGAACTGAATGAAATGATATCTGAGTGGCAGGTTTTAAGTGAACACAGCTTCTCAGATCATCGCTACATCAGTTTCAAATTTGATGTTCATATCACCAAGACCATATTTCCGCCAAATGTTAGGAAAGCTGACTGGAATAGGTATAGGGAATCGTTCAATAGGATGATACCGGAAATAACAGAAACAAATATGAGAAATGTGCAAGATATCGAACACGCAGTGGAGCGGATTACTAAGGCCTTCAACATCTCACTGAAAGCTGCATGCCCTAGAGGAAAGCCAAGGGGGAATCATCGACCACCATGGTGGTCTACGGAATTAAGTAATATGAGGAAATCCTGCAGGAAGCTCTTTAACAAGGCAAAGTCCACCAGAGCCCCTGAGGACTGGGACGCTTACAAGAAGAATCTGCGAAGATACAAGCGAGAACTGAGAAAGGCTCAGCATAACTCTTGGAATGATTACTGCAGCAGTATTGAGAACACGCCCGAGGCTTCCAGACTACGGAAGGTTCTAGCATCCACCAACTCCGCTCCAGGTTTCATTAAAACATCGGAGGGCAATTGGACAACGTCCAGTGAGGAGACGCAGGAGATACTATTGGACACACATTTTCCTGGAAATCAGACGGTTGAAACATGTACTGGTGGTGCCACAGTTGCTCAGCGGTCGTTTCCTGTCGAGGAAATTGTATCGGAAACTAGAATAAGATGGGCGCTAAATAGCTTTGGACCATTCAAATCCCCCGGACCTGATGGAATTACTCCGGCGGAGTTACAAGCTATAACTGACAAAATTATCCCCTGGTTGTCGGTGATATATAAAGGATGTATCAACTTATCATATATCCCAGGAAAGTGGAGGGAAACAAAAGTCGTTTTCATACCTAAAGCGGGAAAAGCCTCTCACTCGAGGGCGAAGGATTTCCGACCAGTCAGCTTATCCTCATTCCTACCTAAGACTCTGGAGAGGATGATAGATATTTATCTTAGAACTAGCATCGATTAAAGTTTGTTCTCGACACGACAGCATTCATACTCGAAGGGCAGGTCTACTGAGACCGCACTACATGAACTAGTCAGCTTTATTGAAAGCTCACTATCTGTCAAAGAATACACAATCGTGGCGTTTCTAGACATCGAAGGGGAGTTCAATAATGTCCATCCGAGCTCGATATTAAATGGACTGACAACTCTGAATGTTGATCCATGTATACTCAGGCTGTTAGACGAACTGCTAATGAAGAGACGTATTTCAGCCACACTACGGCAAGCAAACCTACAAAGGTATGTGAACAGAGGCACTCCCCAAGGAGGAGTTCTATCACCTCTTCTTTGGAATGTTGCTATAAATAGCCTTCTGGTTACTCTCGAAAAAGAAAGGATAAAAGTGGTGGCATACGCAGATGATGTGGCTCTGGCAGTCAGGGGAAAATTCCCATCCACAATCAGAGATATTATTCAGAGGGCCCTCCGGATGACTGAGAAATGGGCGACAGACAATGGTCTTGGGGTAAATCCTGCAAAGACAGAATTAGTCATGTACTGCAAAGATCGCAAAACAGGGATCCGGAGCGGAGCGGAGCAAGCCCTTTTTTTGCCGGAGCGGGAGCGGAGCGGGAGCGGCATTTCTAAAGTCCGGAGCGGAGCGGGAGCGGAGCGGTTTCCAAATGAAAAACCGCTCCGCTCCGAATAAAATATTACTTGAATAAAATGTGTAACTTTGAAATTACACTGTGTAGGTAATTTCAAATATAGCTAGTACTTAGCGTAGTGTGAGTAAACGTTTAAAATGTACGATATGTATTTTTGTACGTACGTACATTGGGGAAAACACAACGTGTTTTTTTAGTAATTGTTTTCATAAACGGCAAATGTCAAAATATATCTCTAGTATGTGTTGTAAAAGTAACAACAGTACTTTCGATCAATTTCATCCCGTATTACTACAAAGATGTTTGTAATGAACGTCAAATAAATGCAATTAAACGATCTTATTTATATTTAATTTTTTAGTTTTCTACACTGAAAAAAATATTGTCGTGAAGTCAAAGATTTCATGTCCTTAGAATAAGAATGCAAATTTTGCTTAACATGGAAGACGCATTTCTCTAAAATAATTTTTTTTCCTTGTCCAAAAGTCAATAAACTTTTGAATGAAGTTATAATGTCCTTATAATTAAGTGATTTTACTTAAAATTTTGTATCATAACATGAATGATAAAATTTTTGAGGTAAGGTCAACGTGACTTTAATAATTAAGAAAAATTCTTTTTTTTTCAGTGTAAGGACTTTCATATTTGCTTTACTATTGTACTATATCCTAGCATTCTCTTATTTCTGATATTAGTTCTCGAAAATTTAACTAAAATTATGGATAGTTTCAATTTTGGTTGAATGTGCACATATACATTTATTTTAATTTTTTGTCACATTGAAAACTAATGACTTGATTTGTATTATTGCATGTTATCTACTTTTTTTGAGAACGAACATTTCTTAAAAACGCTGTTCGAAAATGTATTTTTACAATAAAGGGAAAAAAGCGAAATTAGGTAACACTAGATCTGAGTAAGAATATTCGTAGGTATACCACGGACTGATTTCGATGGAGGTTGTTGCAAACATAAACATACACACACACATTACAAATATAACAAAACCTCTTCTCTACGTCTGTTGCAAAACAAAAAAACTTTCGGAGAGTAGTTACTTCTACTCTGTGTACAGACTTTCAATTCCAATCAGCGTTGCCGTTTTGGTCCGTTCGGACCAAAATTGGCCCAAAAGATTTCTAATTTTTAAATTTGGTCCGATGGTCGGACCAAACAGAATTTGGTCCATTTTCATAAATTTGGTTTCTATCACATATTAAATAGTAGATGGTGCACCGCAAAGAATATTGTCGGGAGGCCAAATATTTCACATGCTTAAAATACGAATACGAATTTTGCTTAGAATAGAAGACATTTTTCTTTGAAATAAAGTTTTTTCCTTGTCTAAAAGTCTCTAAACTTTTCAATGAAGTCTGTTTGTCCTTATAGCTAAGTGATTCGACATAAAAATGTGTATCCTAACATGAATGAAAATTTAGTTTTAATGAAGTCAAAATAGATTTAATATTTCTGAAAAAATATTCAAAATTAATGAAATGTTTCAACACATTGTTTTAAAGTCATTATACCCTAAACCACATAGTGGTTAGGGTATAATAAGTTTGATCTGTCAAAAAATGTGCCTACCAGAAATATTGATTTTAGACCCAATAACATATATACCGGTCGACTCAGAATCACCTCCTGAGTCGATCTAGCGCTTGGTGTCCGTCCGTCCATCCGTCCGTCTGTCCATGTATTTGTTGTTTACAGGATTCCGGTCGCAATTATTAACCGATTTTGATGAAGTTTGGTACAGGGAGTTTTTTTTGGGCACAAGGACGAACGCTATTGAATTTGGAAGAAATCGGGTCAAATTTAGATATAGCTCCCATATATATGTATTGCTCGATTTCGACAAATGGGGTCACGTTGCACTTTTTTACTAACCGATCGTCGTCAAATTTAGCACAAAATAATCTTCTGTATCACCCTTTAAGTCTGAAAAGTTCATCGAAATCGGTTCAGATTTAGATACAGGTCCCATATATATGTATCGCCCGATTTTGCCAAATTAGGTCATAAAACCCTTATTTATCAACCGATCTTACTCAAAGTTGGCTAAATGTAATCTTCTATAGCACTAACTATATGTGCAAAAAATCATCGAAATCGGTCTAAAGTCAGGCGGGGCCGACTATATTATACCCTGCATCACTTTGTAGATCTAAATTTTCGATACCATATCACATCTGTCAAATGTGTTGGGGGCTATATATAAAGGTTTGTCCCAAATACATACATTTAAATATCACTCGATCTGGACAGAATTTGATAGACTTCTACAAAATCTATAGACTCAAAATTTAAGTCGGCTAATGCACTAGGGTGGAACACAAAGTTAGTAAAAAACAAGTAAGGAAAGTCTAAAGTCGGGCGGAGCCGACTATATTATACCCTGCTCCACTTTGTAGATCTAAATTTTCGATACCATATCACATCCGTCAAATGTGTTGGGGGCTATATATAAAGGTTTGTCCCAAATACATACATTTAAATACCATATACTAATGCACTAGGGTGGAACACAATGTAAGTAAAAAAACATGGGAAACGTTTAAATCTGAAGCAATTTTAAGGAAACTTCGATAAAGTTTATTTATGATTTATCGCTCGATATATATGTATTAGAAGTTTAGGAAAATTAGAGTCACTTTTACAACTTTTCGACTAAGCAGTGGCGATTTTACAAGGAAAATGTTGGTATTTTGACCATTTTTGTCGAAATCAGAAAAACATATATATGGGAGCTATATCTAAATCTGAAGCGATTTCAACCAAATTTGGCACGCATAGCAACAATGCTAATTCTACTCCCTGTGCAAAATTTCAACTAAGTCGGAGTTAAAAATTGGCCTCTGTGGTCATATGAGTGTAAATCGATATATCTAAATCTGAACCGATTTCAACCAAATTTGGCACGCATAGCTACAATGCTAATTCTACTCCCTGTGCAAAATTTCAACTAAATCGGAGCAAAAAATTTGCCTCTGTGGTCGTATGAGTGTAAATCGGGCGAAAGCTATATATGGGAGCTATATCTAGATCTGAACCGATAAAATTCTGCATACTTGACTACACTACTAATTGTACCCCTAATTTCAACCTAATTGGGACAAAACTCTAGCTTCTGGGACCGTATTAGTCCATATCGGGCGAAAGATATATATGGGAGCTATATCTAAATCTGAACCGATTTCAATAAAATTTAGCACACTTGACTCTAGTACTAATTGTTCTTTTTCTGCAAAATTTTAAGCAAATTAGGGTAAAACTCTGGCTTCTAGGGCCATATAAGTCCATGTCTTGCGAAATATATATATGGAAGCTATATCTAAATCTGAACGGATTTCTTCCAAAATCAATAGGGTTCTATTCTGAGCCAAAGCACATACTTGTGCCAAATTTGAAGTCGATTGGACTAAAACTGCGACCTAGAATTTGATTACAAAAATGTGTTCACGGACAGACGGACATCGCTATATCGACTCAAGAGCCCACCCTGAGCATTTTTGCCAAAGACACAATGTGTCTATCTCGTCTCCTTCTGGGTTTTGCAAACATATGCACTAACTTTCTAACTGTTCCACAGTGTGGAGCAGGGTATAATAAAACTCAATTGAACAAATAATACAATGTTTATACTATAATTTTCTCGAAGAGGAGCGGAGCGATTTTTTTTCCCCGGAGCGGAGCGGTTTTTTTTCTCCGGAGCGGGAGCGGAGCGGAGCGAAAAAAATGGACCGCTCCGGATCCCTGGTGCAAAATACCTTGGCGTTATTTTGGACAAGAAGCTGAACTTTAAGCTTAATATTGAAGAAAGGGCGAGAAAGGCAACTGTAGCTTTGTACTCGTGCAAAAAGGTAATAGGAAAAAAAGTGGGGACTAAAACCAAAAATTGTGCATTGGCTATACACGGCAGTGGTTAGACCTATAATGCTATATGGTGTTGTAGTCTGGTGGCCGGCACTTCAGAAACCGACTTGTTTAGATAAAGTTCAGCGTATGGCGTGTTTGTGTATTTCAGCCGCATTCAGCAAGACAGGAACAAATTCCCTTAATGTCATGCTGCATCTATTGCCTTTAGACATTTTGGCCAAACAGTCAGCTGCAACAACGGCTGTGCGGTTGCGCGAACTATCGCTGTGGTCGGAAAAAGGTTACGGTCACAGTTCTGTCCTCAAAATAATGCCAGATGTGCCTAACGTAGTGGATTACACTTTGGCGAGTCCACTTTTCGACAAAAAGTTTGAGACTCTAATCCCCAACAGTGAGGCGTGGTGCACACATACCCCGGGGAATAAAGAATATATAGATTTCTACACTGATGGCTCCAAATTGGATGGACAAGTGGGGTTCGGAGTATATTCTAATGATCTGGAACTTCGAATAGCGAAAAGATTACCTAATCACTGTAGTGTTTTTCAGGCTGAAATATTAGCAATAAGAGAGGTGGCGAATTGGCTGAGAAGTAATGTTCCAAAAAATGTGGGCATTAATATATACTCAGACAGTCAACCTGCAATAAAATCCTTGGACTCTGTGTTCCTCAACTCGAAAACGGCCATCGACTGCCGCAAATCTCTTAATGAGATGGCTGAGCAGTACAATATTCACCTAATATGAGTGCCTGGCCATAGGAACATACCGGGGAACTGCGAAGCGGATGAGTTAGCAAGGCTAGGGACTACCTTACATATTCCAGGGGAACTGGAATTTGTTGGTATGCCCCTGGCTACCTGCAAGCTCATGCTGCGTGAGAAGGCTGTTAGAATGGCAAATGTTCGATGGGAGAATTGCAAGGGTTGTAACGACACCAAGCAAATATGACCCCATTTCAATTTAAACCGCACACTAGATATGCTAATGTTCTCGAGACGTCAGATATCACTCCTGATATCTGCTATAACGGGTCGCTGCCTGATAGGCGATTTTGCAAAAACTATTGGCGCGAAGTATAATGACTATTGTATGAGCTGTCATGATGAGGAGGAAAAAGAATCAATTAAACATCTCTTGTGTGAGTGTCCTGCATTTTGTGTGAAGCGCAAGCAACTTTAAGGAGCCTATAGCTTCAGATTACTGGCGGATCTGGAAAACGTTAACTTAAGCAGTCTGCTAATGTTTTTGGAACAATCTGGTTGGTTCAACAAAGAAAAATAATCAAGAAGGTTCAGCGGTTAAAACTAGAAGTGCCCATATGTAATAGGTACTTTTAGTTAATGTGGTATCACAATGGACTGAATAGTCTAAGTGAGCCTGAATCTTAATCGGGCTGCCACTTTAACCTAACCTACCTTAGAAAAAGTTCGACTTGTCAGAGTGTCGCCACCCGTCTACAGGTCGACTAATTGGGCCTAACTCGTGGTCATTGCCAAGATTTATAACTCCAGTCGATACCCGTCCACTGGGCCCTGAAGTTAGCAACCCATTGGATGACTTTGAATTTCGCTGCATGGTGGCTTAATATCCCACCACACTTGAAATTCTTAGTAGGTACCTATTACGATGAGTTTATCCGCTATTAAAAAAACACGTCCGTTCCGTTCGACGGTTGAATAGAGAGGGTTGGTATTAAACCCAATACCGTTTAGGTTTTATTTGGTAATACCGCACTGTTTATTCATCAATACCTTTGGTATAAATAATAATACCGCTTAAGTATTATTTTCAATACCATATCGACAGGGTGAGTGCCGCAAATGTGGTATACCAATTTGCTTTTCGATAGTCAAATTGTTTGTTTTTCTCCGAGGATGCTAAGATTTTACCACATTCATTTTACTAGTGTTAGGCATCCACGCAACTATGAGCGAAAAATAAGAAACCCATAACATCGCATATATTTGCGAATTTATTAAAAAACACATTAAGTACGAATTCATAAATTGTGCAGGTAATGTGGTACACCATAATGTAGATTTTTTCATTTTTTTCAATTTACGTCTACATTCGATTTACGTCGTCGATTTTTTGCCCACTTTATCAGAAACGCCTTCCATAAGTAAAATAAGTATCAATGATATCGAAACATTTTTTTTCTGAAACTCTTACCGAAATTACTGAATTGCCTTTATTTTTGAAGTTTTTTATTATGTACATAAATGGACTTAGGAGTAAGTTTGAGCAATTTTTAATTCGGTTTACGTCGTTTCGGTTAACGACGAGGGATTACTGTATATGTATCGCATTTGCATACATTTTATGTTTATTTAGTACTCGTCAGTAATTTACATCCGAAAATTAATAATTGATTAAGAACCACAAAAAAAAACCATTCGAGCACATATAAATGAGTTTTTTTCTATCTGGCACAAATAAAGAGTTGCAAAAATCAAACTGACCTTTGATTGCTTTATTCTCTGACAGCCACAATCTATTCAGCATGGTTAAGTTATTCGTATGTTGCTAGATAGAGAAAAAAGCTACTATACCACATTACCAACCTATACCACATTTGCTGCACTCACCCTACTTTCATAAGGCCACATGGTACTTTTATGCTTTGCGTACCGGCTGTACCATTCGGTATTGTACAATACGGGGTTGAAAGTTCGTATAGTTTGTACACTAATAGAAAAAATTGCGTTTCACAATCGTGAACGGACGTTGTCAAAATGAAACGGAAATGTTCACAAAAAATCAAAACGGAATGTTCACGATTTCGTCCACGGGCGTTCACGATTTCATGAACGGCATACGTTTTTCTTTGGCCATGAAAAGTCTTAATCGTTACACTAGTAGAAAAAAGGCGGTACGTGGCCATTACCGTTTGGTATTAATTGATTGGTTCACGTTACCTTATAATTTTGATACCACTTTCTACCAAATCATTTACATCCGGTATTATTATGGTATTAACTATCACATACCCGTAGCATATGATATGTCGCCGTTGCTAAAAACTAAGTTGTCGCCTTAGTAGTTTAGTTTGTTCACATAAAGTAAATAGACGCGTTAATTGCAATATTTCTTGGAAAACATGATGACTGAAAAAACTAAATTTGTGGATAGAGCGAAGTATTCGTAAGTATAAAATGTTTTAGTATTATTAATGTTCACTAATTCGGAACCTTTCTCTCATTAGATATGTAAGAGACATACAAAAGCTTTCCAAATCTAACAACAGACAGCTTGAGGCATACAGAGCCTGTGATGGGACATAAAATTCGAAGAATAACTTTGCATTAAAAAAGTGGTGAAGTGTATGTACTATGTATGTATTTTATTATTTATTTACATTTATTGTATTTTATAAATGTATTAAAGGAAAAGCCATTGTTATGTGTGTTTTATTGAACCAATATGTATGATAACAATAAATACCGGGTTTGTATTATACCCAATACCGTTTTGGTATTATTTGGTAATACCACTGTTTATATAACAATAACTTTATGGTATAAATATTAATACCGCTTAGGTATTATTTTTATTTTGCAATTCGATCATTACAATAAGGAGATCATAACAGTAACCTATTTTTTGTTACAAGAACAATGTTTTAATTATTTCTCCCATTATATGTCCAACACAACTGTAAAAAAGTTCACAAAATCAAATAGGAATTCCCATAACTATTCAATTGGTTACAATAACCAATGCCGATCAATTTAGTTTTTTGTTCCATAAAATTGTTGAGCTAACCACCAGCATAGTTAGACATACAGCATGGAAATCAACAAATGGTTAGTATAACCAAAAGTTTAGTATATTAAAAGAATTTTAGTTCAATCATAGGACGCACGTAAGGTAGTTGTTGCAACAAATAAATGGTAATATCAAAACTGGCAATGACGCTACAAAATTTGCAAAACGGGGAACAGTGTCACTAAATTTACTTTTTAATAGTCCGCAATAAATTGAATAATAATTTTCTCATTACCAAGTGTAAACTAGAATTTGGTTTAAGGTAAGTATAAGACTTTTTAAAGAAACGATCTTTTATTTTCAATTTCTCAACAAAATTAAATTTTATTTTTCTCTATCCCATACATATTTCGAAAGGGTTCCTTTTCTTTTTTCCTTTCAAATTTGAATTCTTTAATCCCCAAAGTTTATTTTTCAGCAGTGCTTACAGTAAGTATCGTACCGATTTAGTAAAAACATAATATTATAGAAGTTTCCATAAAAATTACAGACTTCACCCACCAACAAACACAAATACTTTTTACGGCAAGCTAGCTTTTTTATTGTATTAGACACATGAAATTCTAGGACGAGTCAACGGCGGTTCTAAGTCGATCTGTATTTATAACATAACTAGCGGCTTATGCTTAGTACTAAATTCGTTTTTGCGAAAAACGAACATCTTCATTAATCTCCGTAAGTGTGTAAATATAACCATAGCGATAGGCGGTAGGCGAAACATTTTTGCCGCAACGGCAAATACAATAAGCTTGACGGCGAATAATTCCCTTTTTCACGTTTCCTAGCGTTTTTGTTGTCAATACAGCATGCTTTGACAATATTAAACAATGAAGTTGAATAAAAACATACAATGGCTTGTTATTTGTTGAGTTATTTCAAGAAAAAATAATCTACACGTGTCCAGGCAACAGCAATTCCTAGTGGTGAGTTAAAAAAATTGATAAGCGATGGCAACACTATACCAGTTTTCGCCAAGGAGTTAGAATAAGTTTTAATTTAGCGACACGCCGCTAGCCGTCACGGTGTTCCGTCGCGGATTTTGGGCTTCCCATAAGAAATACACGTAAATAAGTGTTCGCCTACCTCGTATCGCTATGGTTATATTTACACACTAAATAGGGTCTCAAGCCCAGGGATGTTAACTTATTTATGCGAAATAATATACCTGGCTATTTTTTCGTGCGAAAAATCCAGGGTTGTATAAATATGTGTTTGAAAATGCTCAAAACAAAGATTTCGCATTTATTCCGCGCTAACGTTTTTTATATGGAGTATAACAGTTTTTCGTGCGAAAACTTTATCTTAGTACTAGGCTTTAGGGAGGAAATTTCTGGCAAGTATATATTGAATTAGGTTTTGTAGTTTGACCACATAATAACCATCTGCCATTGGTTTACAAAAATACCCCTATAGAAGTAGACAAACATTATTTCATCCCTTTGTTGTAAGCACCTTTCGTAATTATTTTCGTAATTTATTATGATTGTAGATCTTGTAATAAATTTATAAAATCTCATTTAATATTGGATTTTTGTTAGGGTAATAATAAATAACATCGAGAGCGGTTGCACCAACAAACCAAACAATTAATTTGAGATTGCGACAACCAATGCAGAGTTGGTCCAACATACTATCATGCAGTTGCAATTGCCAAATGTTAGTTGTGCTGACAGATATCATTGATAGTTGATGGAACCTCCTGCTTTCGGTTGGCAAATAATTCGGTTGAGGCAACGAATTTGTTTTCTGGGTGCACCTACACCCAAGAAGTCAAGAATTTAACTTCCAACCCGCCAACTTACTTACCGTCAGAAGAAAGAAACAGGCATTGAAGATATTGAGTACTCATTTACTAGTAACGAGTACATGTAATCAAATACTCGTTACTTTCCACAACAACAAAAATTAAGCCTGTTTTCTTTTAGTACTCGATGCAACACTTGTATGAGCTATAGAACATCGTAGAACTGGTATGTTATAATCATAGACCAATTAAAATAGAGACATACCTTGATAATTCACCATGGTTTTGTTTATTTGCAGAGCGCAGTCATTCCACTCAATTGCGAAGTCAAGTGACTCAATTTCTTTTTGGAAAACGAGAATTATCGTACAAATCAGCCAATTTGCATTACAAAAAAGGTGTGTGTTATAAGCTTTTAAATAAGGCAATCACAGGTGCGGTTGGTAAACAGAGGTGTTCCGCAAGGTTCAATATTAGGACCCTTGCTCTTCTCCCTATACTCTAATGATCTACCTACGCAGGTGAGACATTGTCGGATGCGAATGTATGCTGATGATGTTCAGTTATATATAGGGTGCGAACCGTCATCAATTGGTAGTTGTGAGGCTCTATTGAATGAGGATCTTGGAAGGATATCAATGTGGGCACAGGCCAATGGTCTTACTATTAACCCAATGAAATCTAAGTGTTTGGTGATTAAAGGGCGAACAGTGAGGTCTAGAGTTAATGTTGACATAAGGATAGATAATCAGACGATTGGGATAGTGGAGCGTGCCAGAAATCTTGGGGTGATGTTCAACAGCACTCTGACGTGGTCTGACCATATTACCGCTATGTGTGGCCGTGTATATTCAATACTTCGGACATTATGGCAGTCACAACGTTGTACTCCGTTAAGAATAAGGGTTATCTTAGCCAAGTCATTCTTGATGTCCATTATGCTTTACGGATGTGAACTTTTTGCGAAGTGCGATGCCCTAAGTATGCAGAGAATGAATAGGACGTTCAATAGCATTACCCGCTACGTATATGGTATACGAAGATATGACAGTGTTTCGGCTTTCTCAGTATGCTTGTATGACATGACATTTCACAATCTACTTAAGTTAAGAGTCCTTATTTTCTTGCATAGGATTATTTATAGTGGTCACCCGGTGCATTTATTTCAACGCCTGCGTTTTTCAAGATTTAATAGAGGAAAAAGATTAATTTTGCTTCGTCATAGCTGTTTGGTCTCTGAGTGGCAATTTTTTATTAACTCCATCCGTCTGTGGAACTCACTTACTTATAATATCCAATGTATAAGTAATGCAGATGCCTTTAAGAAAAATGTTATCTCGTTTTTGAGTAATAATTAAACAAGATTCTTTATCATTTGTTTTATTTTACTCTAAACTGTTTGCTAGCTAGTTTTAATTCTTAAAATTTGTTTTCGTTTTCATGCAATATGTACCCTTATTTTTATGCAATATGTACTTTTATTTATAACTTTCTTTTATTTGTTATAAAATTTTCGTTCAATTTTTTGTTTTTGTTTCTCTTTTTCATATTTTCAATTTTAATATTCTTTATCCATTATCTGTAATTATAAATTTTATAAATCTTATTTTAATTGTTGTTATTTTTCTCCTCTTTTTACAATTGTCAAACTTAAATTCTAATAGTGTTTTTTTTTTCAGTCTGTAATCAGTTTTTCAATATAAAATATTAAGGTTATTTGCTTATAGATCTATTTTGATTAATTTTTTAAATTTAAAAAAAAAAAAAAAATTTTTTTCATGAAACCTAATATTGTAATTATATTATATTTATTTAATTGTACATTATGATTTTAAACTTCTCATGCTGAAATATGAGACTCAAGTGGTCTTGTGCATGGGAAAGCAAATAAATAAAGAAAGAAATATTTAGTGTTTCATCAAGAGAACAAAGGAAAGAAATCAAAAATAAAGCCAAATTAAAAAATCACTCAATTGCAGATCAAAAAGAGCCCTCTACGGTGTTCAGACAAACTACACCGCTGTGAATTCACTTGAGATGACTTATATTTAAATGGTCTATGTTATAATACTCCGTTCCACAGTATAGCGCGGGGTATAAACATGTAAGATTTTATTGTTTTATGTGATTGTTTTTAAACAGTTGATGTCAGTGTTTTTGGACATGTCCTGGATAAACGAGTACCCTGTTTTCTTTTAGTCCGTCACGGATTGGGTATTCAGTACTAAAAGAAAACAAGCCTATTATCTCCAAATCGTTTGTAGCCACCGCGGTGCAATGATTAGCATAGGATCAATCCCAGTTTCAACTAAATATCAATAAATTTTTCAGCGGCGGTTTATCAGTAATGCTGGTTATATTTCTGAGTGTTTTCTAAAGTGGTTTCACCGAAATGTGGAACGTCGTTTGTACTCGGCTATAAAACTTTCTTTCTGTTATAAGGTAAGTACTATGTTCGCTTTTCGCGTTGAAATTTTCGTGGTTACTTTATTAAAACAGCTCAATACTAAGCAGATAAATTGACTCAATTGATGCGCAGTTTCTTGTTCCTCTAGATTTCGACAAGACGTTACAGCAATAAGTTTGTTATCAATTATAATTTTGATTATTTAAAGAAAAGTAATCGCGAAAATAAAGTGGTTTTCAACTCGAAAACCGAACATAGTACCCACCTTTACATAGAATCGGGGAGCCCTTAATGATAAGAGAGAAGTTCACCACATGTGGTATCACAATGGACTGAATACTCTAAGTGAGCCTGAAATACCTAACCTAACTTTTGAAGCCGCCGAGTCGCGCCGCTGATTTCAGTCGCCGCCGACCATTTTTTGCCAGTCAAACGCCGAATATGTCGACTTAAATTTAGCCGTCAATTAGTCAAAAATATCAATTTAAATCAGAAAAAAATTATTAATAATTGTCGTATTTTTGCCAACATTTTGAACCTTCCACCCACAAGAAATCAATTTCAAACTGCTATACGTAACGTAATGTAAATTTGATTGTAAGATTGGTTGTACAACTAACCTCATTACCATTCGAATAACTTCAAATTAATTTTATAATGGATAATTGTGCGCCGCCGAATGGACAAATTTATATCGGCTTAGACGTCAAGCCGCCAAATCAAAAATTTAGTGCCAGCCGTCACCGACAAAAATGGGTCGGCTTCATTCTCTGCTTTGGAGATGTGGCCCTCATGGCTAGAAGGCTAGGAAAGTTGGCTGTTCGAAAAAAATAAATGAAGTATATACGACCGTTAGTTCGCCGATCCGACCACCATGAATCAAATATAATAGTTTCCTTCCGGCCCAAAATATATCCTGCTTCTCAATTTCCAACTCGGATAAATATTACTGTATCTAGATACACTAAGAAGAGCAATCAGAGCTTGTCATTGTGGACCTAGGATTTCTAATTTCAGGCATATCGAAAAAAGGAATCTGTGCCAAATTCCATGGCGATAGTGCCATTAGACAAACTGACAACATTATATAGTCCTAGAATTTCTTCCCTAATAAAGAAATCGAAAATCGGTAAGCGGCAAAAGAAATGCCGAACATACAATACGTAAAATACAAGCACACAATACGAGACAGGAAAAATCAAAACGTAATAATATATCACCCATTTTGATTGGAAAACAACACGATTTTCAATTAAAAATTTAATTGAATTTTGTCAATTCAGTTAATTGTGTAATTGAATCAATTAAAAATGTGATTGGTTTTTGGCATAAAATTCAATCACAGTTTTAATTGAATCAATTAAAATTTTAATTAATTTCGCGACAAAAATCAACCAACTATTTGATTGATTCAATTAAATTATTAATTGATATGAGCAATAAATTTCAATCAAAAAATTTATATATTGCGCCCCCAAAATCTTATTTAGTTTTATTTGAAATAAAAGAAAATGTGCGTTTCTTATAAAAAATTTTTGTTTTTTGGTTTTTGTTATTTGTTATTTGTGTGTTTTGTTCTAACATAACTTAGACATACAATTATGATCAACAACAACTAAAGGGTTAAAAAATAAGCTATATAAATCATTATCTTCATATTAACGATGTCAGCATGTTCCTTCAAATATTTAGATGCGCCTAGATTTCCAATACATCAGCAGTCTGTAAGCTAAATTAGTTTTTCTGAAAGAAAACAGAATAATTCGAATTTAATTTTACCTACTTAAAATATCAAGTTCCAGGTTTCATATTTATAATCTTCTTTTGCAGTTGTAGTCGTTTAGCATAAAAAGGTGTATTCAGGCGCTCGATAATTTAATTTTAGTAACAATTCCTTTGCAAAATTTCCACACATTGAAATCGTCTATTAAAATTTGAACCAATCAAAGACAAAAATAATGGGAAAGCAATGTTATATTTGATATTATATTGATGATACTTTGCAAATTCTGGAAATAGAAAAAAATATAAATGGAAAATACATATTTCTATTATTTTCGTATATTTTTCATATTTTTAAATCCAAAAGAAAGAACTTTCTTACCATTACATAATTCAGCTCATTAGTTTATATACCAGATATACTGCTCTCTACTTGGGTTCAAACTGAAAAAGGCAGGTAAAACAAAAATGCAATTTAATATCAACGCTACTTGCAAGTTCAAGGTGAATCTTCCAACAAACCCATACCGCTCTTGGTTTTAAGAAAACTGGAAGTGAAAAAAATTATAATTTTAAAAGTTCAATACGGTACCCACCTTTTGATTGCAAGCATATTCTTATATATTTGGTAAAATGATGGAGTTGATGAGATTGACTGGTCAATTTCACGAAATAAAATTGGACACTAAAAGAAATGAATAAAAAAAAATATTATTTTAGTCCGTTTAATGTAAACAGGCTTCAATGGAAACGGTATTCACATTTCACAATTGCTTACCCTCAATAAACGTAGATTGTTTTCCATTTTTACAATACCACGAAAAACACAAACACAGGTATTTTTAAATGCGTTCTGTCATATATTTTTTCAAGCCTTTACCACGTGGCTTTTATTGTTGCACACTTTATTTATTTCAACCATTTGCTATGATTTGTTGTTGCGTACAAAATATTGACAAAATATTGAATATGGCAGACAGAATGTCGCCAATCATGTTTTTCAATTTATTCGGATTTGATTAAATAATTAATTGAATCAATTAACATATTAATTGAATCTGTTTCCAAATTCAATTAAGTGATTAACTGCAAAAATTTCGGCGATCATTTTTTGTGTGTACGTTACATTCGCACTATGCACTTTTTATTATGTTTTTATATTCCACGCTCTTTTAATGTATAGGACTTTATGTTTGTTAGCTTTGTCAATAATTCCTTGTCCATATATTAGATTATTTTTTGTCTGTTGATTTGCTTATTTATTGTCAACACACCAAACGCATTGAAAAGATAAAAGTTCCTCAACTGCATGCGTCGTATGCATCCGTCACGTTGTCGTGTAATTCAAACAATAGTATTTCCCACAATTCAACTTTTTATAACAATTCCTCAAAACGGACGCACGTATGACCGGGTTGTATGTAATTTCACCATAACACGTGAATGTTTTAATATATAACATCCCAATAAAAACAAACGTTTGAAAAATACTAAAATTCAATAATTTTTCAAAAATTTTTTCAAAGGATTAGGGTAATATTCTAGTTGAGAAATTGTTGAGAAAATCGCGTTCTCAACAAAAAACAGACATTACCCTCAAAAGTAAAATTCAAGACAATAGCAATAATCTCTCAATTGTAATCCTCGAATTGAAATGTATCTCTACTCAATAATTTCTCAAACAGTTTTTAATGTGAGACAAATTAAAAATTAACATTGTTGCGAATATTTTCTAACCACAATATGCATGAAAGTAAATTTTGTAAATTTTATTAATTTTTTTCGTTAAAAATATAATATTAAAAATAACATTAATAATATATAAAAATAATAATATAATACCAATCAAAACATAATTAACTTATTAAACGTATTAATAACTAAAACCAAAGACTTTGTAATTATAACAAGATGTCCAAATTGCCTCTTGTTCTTGAATAGATAAAAGTGCACGAATTTAGGTTCACACACGTTCGTTATCTATTTTGCTTGTTGGAAGGTTTCTTTGCAACATTTTCTCCAATTCCTCTTTAAAATTGTATTCGTAGCAATCATGTGTGTAAATAGCTGTGTTCGGGGGACCAATAATGTATAATAATTTGTGACTCGAAAATTTTTCGTTTAGACAAAAACACGAACAAAAAGAGATAAAAACAACAATTGACAAATAAAGAAGTTAAATGAGGGAAACATTTTGAATTGGCCGCTACTACAGGCGTGTTTCCAAAATTAAAACTGTAAAGTAAAAATTCCTATTTTCTCAGAAAAACTGTAGAAAACTTAACGCAGAAAGAACACCAGAATAGACATCTCTTAATGATTTAATGACTTAAGGTGGGTATTAAGTTCCAGTTTAGCCGTTAAAATTGTCATTTTTATCATCATATAATTATAAATAAACCATATTAGTCATTATGTCTTGTATGGCAATGTAATTTGTAAAGATACGGTACCAATAAAGACACAACAAAATTAAAATAAACACAATTTACTTGAAGTAATTTCTTTTGGCATAAATGTTGAATGAAAAGAGTGCAGAAACAGGCCTATTAACCAAATTGAAAATTCTTCATTTTCTTTTCTTTTTTAGATTTGTAACATCATACCCATTTTTTCCAACTCTCTCATGTATGGACCTAAACTCATGAGCCTATTGGAAAAAAGAGGAAGCATATAGACATCTTGTTATTTCAGATAATCTTTGACTAAAAATATCAATACAACTTTAAATATCTTAAACATTTTTACATGTATAATTCGATTTCCTCCATAATGTTGGTGTCACTAACTATTAAGTAATTAATTATTAATTAGTATGCTGGCAATTTTAATATAAAAATAATTACTATCGAGGAACTTGCTGGCCTGCGGCCTCCATCAAAAAGAATTCACAAAATATCAAACTGATGACGGAATGTAAATTGATGTAATGCACATTTTCATCCAGAAGTTCTGGATATGGGAATTGTTGCACTTTGTTTTAATTTGTTGGACTTTGCAAGTTTTCTGGAATCTTTTCTTTGTTGTTTCCTTCATCATTTTTTTTCACCGGTCAACATCTTCCAAGAATATAACATCCAATGATTTTAGTTTTCTGCAAAACAATCGAGTTTTGTGATTTCCATTACGTTTTCATTTCACTTTTTATTTTGAAATGAAAACGTATTTATTTTCAGTCTTATGTCAAAAATATTTCATTTTTTTGTATTTCTTCCAACTGACCACGTACTTCGTGGAACAAAATGTATTGAAAACCACAAAATGCGATTTCCTCAAGAACGTTGGTGTCACAAAATTGTTGTAAACTCATTAAAATTCGTAAATTCGTTGTAACTCATTAAAATTCGGGCAAGGAACTAGATGACCAGAGAGTTAGAATGAATTTCCAGCAATTTCAATTTAATAACAAATTAAACCGATGATGCGATGTAAATTAAACTATCGATGTGATGCGAATCCAGTAGTTGTTGATGTGGAAGAGCATAAATACCAAGTTTAATTCGTTGCACTTTGATTTATGGAAACTTTCTCTTTTCGATAAGCACCATCATTTTTCATCGGTCAACCTCTTAATGTTTCCAAGAATGCAGCATACAAATATTTTAGTTTTCTGCAATGAGATTTAAATTTAGTGACTTCTCTAAAGTGTTGATTTAATTTTTCGTATTGACTTACCAATTATTATAAACTATTTGAAGCAGTTCCAGTTAATTGTCCAACATTTTTTCATCGGTCAGCTTTTTAATGTTTTCAAGAACGTACAATCCATAATTTAGTTTTAGGCAAAGAGAAAACTAAATTTCATTTAATTTTTTTATTTCCACTTACCTATTATTAGACACTATTTGGAGTAAATTCAGTTTTTTGTCTAAAATTTTCCAAGTTTTTTATTTCTTCCAATTGACCACGAACTTCGTTGCACAAACAAGTATTGAAAACCACATGGTTTCTTCGTTGCATTTTAGGGTAGTGTTTTGTCAAAGTTTTCTCATATTATCTTCAATACCTTTTCAAAGATTTTGTCAACATTTTGGCAAATTGGACGTAATTCGCAAACAATTTGAAGATGTATTGAAGATGAGCTGTTTCAAGTCAAGTTGAATTTATGTTGAAAATTATATTTTTCCTCAAACTGAAAAGTTATTGTATTTGAAAAACGCTCATCCTGTGTTTATTGGGATATAAATCGTATATGCTTTAACAAATTAATTTTATTCGGTGCGTACACAGAACAAATATAATATCTTTATACACACAAAAAAAATAATGTCAATTAAGTATATAACATAATTGCAAATGTTTAAAGATTTAATTAGAATATTAATTATCCCAATAAACATCTAACGGCAAAATAATTATAAATAAATAATATAATAAATAATTGATAACCTCATTTAAAAACTTAATTGAATTTGTCGACCAAAATTAATTAAATGTTTTAAATTTTAATTGTACCAATTAAACAATATATTGAAAGTGCGGGAAGAAATCAATTAAGTTTTTAATTGAGTACATTATTTATTTTTTAATAATTATGTGATTGATACTATCATTTTTGTGATTTTAGGGTGTCCAAAACCGACACCTGTTAACTGGATTCAATTACACAAACCGAAATTAGATAGAGATACAATTGCATGAAAGATGTTTTGAATGTAAATAAAATTGTTATTTTCAAAACTAGAGCAGGCATACTCCCTTTAAACACCAACTCGTACAATTCAAATAGTAATAAACAGTGTACGCTATGCAACACAAGACATATGTCCAATATTGCGACACTTACGTGCTAGACATTTTGGTAATCATCATTTGGAGGAAAACAAATTAGAAAGCCTCTTAAATGGAGATACAGAAAATGCTTGGGGCAAACTATATGCATATGTGAATAGTGCATTAAAGTATAGACAATGTATACTGAACGAACAATATTAATGTAAATATTTCTGTGAAGCTTATTTTATTCTAAAAAAAAACAAACACTAAAATGAAATATCTAAATTTACCTTTGTAATAACAGTCACCATGACTAATGAGAATTGACAGACAACTCAAAGTTATTGTAAGAAATCAACATTTATTTTATTTTTATTTATTTTTTATTTTTATTTATTTATATTTGTAAACCAACACAACAAGAAGAACTCTTATATGTGAAAGTGTTGGACGCATTGGAGTAAAATACAATATTAGGATATTTAACTTAACTTAATATAGATATGAATATGGATACACAAATTTAATTAAATAATTTATAGAGCTCAGTTTTAAAAGATGTAGAGTTGCTTATGCGCTGTATGTTTGGAGGTAGTTCATTCCAGAGATGTATTGTCTTTCTGAATTTAGACATACCATTCTAGGTGTTATAAGTTTCATTCCTCTCTGTGAGCGAGCAAATTTCAGTCGGTTAAGTAAGTATTCAGGTTCACTAGTGTTTATGATATTATGTAGCAGAACAAGGCTTTTTATATTCAAATAATTTTTAAACGACACATTAAATATTTGATGTGTATATTGTGATATACTTTCGTACCGTTTCCGATTGTATACGTATCTAGTTATGTCATTGATGATAACTTGAAATCTACGACTATCGTTGTATTTACAGCTACCGAAGATTTCATTGCCATATAAAAGAGTAGGGATTAGGTAAGATTTTGCCAGCAACATTCGAATCTCAAAAGGTGTGCTCATGCGTACAGCCCATAAATTTCGTAGCATCCCATACACCATTCCAATATTTCGATTTATGTGATTGGTCCAATTCAAATTTGAATTAAACATTAATCCTAAATTTGTGGCTGTAACTACACGGGGTATGATACTGTTATTGAGTTTAACGCTGATGTTATCCAGTGCTGTAGTTTTTCGCTTGTAAATTGTTAAAAGTTTAGATTTCATGGGATTTATACATAGACCATTACTCTTTGCCCATGCATGGATGCAATATAAGTCTTCATTTATGTTTACTATGCTGAACTTCAGACAGTTTTGCAGCAGTATATAATTGTACATCAGCTGCGTACATTTGAGTTTTACAATTGGTTAGCACGTCTGGTAGTTCGTTTATATATATAGAAAACAATAAAGGCCCAAGTATAGATCCTTGAGGGACACCTTTGGTTAATTCCAACATACTAGAACATAAGTTATCTGAAGTAACCGCTTGTGTTCTGTTTGACAAATACGAAGATAGAAGCTTACATGCCGAGTCAGAGAAGTGAAATAGTTTGTTAAGTTTAGTAATTAAAATGTGATGGTCGACAGTATCAAAGGCTTTGCTGTGGTCCAGAAGAACTAAGAAAGATACCATTTTATCATCCATGTTATGGCGTATGTTCTCAATTACATCTATAAGAGCGGTTGTACAGCTCCTCCTTTTCCGAAAGCCAGACTGTCTGTCAGTTAATAAGTTGTTGCTCTCTATAAATTTGATAATCTGAAGAGACATGATGCTTTCATAAACTTCGTTCTGGTCAACACATCGAAATATAAATGGATTTTCAATAGGTGCAGTAGACATTTGGTCATAAATTTCTGGAGAATGTGGCGTTGATTCGATGTTAGCAAAACGTTTATTCAGCTCATTAATATCAATTTCAAATTTATTTGGTACATGTACTTCGGACCCACTGCCGATGTTACGAATTTCTTTCCACTTACTTTTAGAATCAACGGCTTTCCGGAATCTTTCTTGAAAATATGAATTTTTCGCCATGTTAATATGTTTTACTACTAGTTTTCTTGCGCTTTTAAAGATATTATGTAAGTGCGGAGTTTTATAATGTTTCCAGCGTTTGTAGTCTAGATTTCTGTCATCTATCAATTTTCTGATGTTAGAGTTGAGCCACGGTGGCTGTTGTGTTTTTATTTTTATGGTTTTTACAGGAATAATTGAATTATAGAGCATTATTATATGATTTTGTATGAAATTTACTTGATCATTAACTGATTCAAGCTCATACGTTAAATTCCACGGAACTTCATCAATAGCTTGATCTAACTCATGTTGGTTGAGGTTTTTGAAATCTCGATATGTTACAACTTGTTCCTTCCTAAAAACATTGAATTCATATGTTTGAAAGATTAGATCATGTTTTGAGAATCCCGGAACTGAAAGTTGATCATATAGCAGCACTTTCGATCTTTGACTTACAAAAAACAAATCCAGCAGAGTAGTCGATGTACTTGTGAAATGTGTTGGCCAAGTAATATTAGTTGGGAAGAGACCGATTGCCTCCATTGCATTAGCAAGAGAGTTTTCTACCAACAAATCACTATTGAAGTCACCAGCAATGACAACGTCGTTATAATCCAAAGAAATAATTCTTATGTTTTCTACTACAGAAGCAAAATCAATATGTCTATGAGGCCTATAGACACATCCTAAGAGCATTTTCTCATTGGACGATGTTAATATATAAAGATATAAAAGATTTTATCAGAGCGATTTGAAAACACGTCTACTCTCGAACAAAAATTCAAAGATACTAGAGGTCTGCACAATTCCATTTGTAAATGCAGAGTACACGTGTACTTGCGACATGAGTACATCTATTTGAGAGAGTCGCACAATAATTGGTACACATTTTGATGAACACCAAAAGCCACGAGTAACTTCTTGTTGCTACTCTGATGTCTTCACTAACAACAAACACATATTCCTCTTTCTCTCTTATTGAAGTATACTCAGAGTGATCACGTCGAGAACAAAACTTCTTAGAGTACTCCATGTACCATGTGCAGTTTCAGAAATACATAAAAACAGTTACTCTCTACAATATATGTTCTCGGTTTGTTATAAAGAACGGCAAACCTTAAGGTAAGTGTGTGACATACATAAATATATGAAATATGTGACATACATACATATTTATGATTAATAATAATGGAAAGTTTTGCTTCGCACATAACTGAGAAATACTTGTGGTACCACATGAAGTGAAGAGAATCCATGTTGTACTTTTTCTCAAGTACTTACATTTGTATTTTTCCTTTTTTTCGGAACACATATTGTTTCGGATATGTACCTGGTGGTATTTGACAAGCAAGTGTTCTTTTCACTTCACTACTTGCGAGAACTGAGAAGGTCTCAACAAAACTCTTGGGATGATTACTGTAGCAGTATTGAGAATACGTCAGAGGCTTCCAGACTACGGAAGGTACTAGCATCCACTAACACCGCTCCAGGTTTCATTAAAACATCGGAGGGAAATTGGACAACCTCAAGTGAGGAGACGTTGGAGGTACATTTGGACACACACTTCCCTGGAAATCAGACGGTTGAACCATGTTCCGGCGGTGTAACAGAGGCTCAGTGATCATTTCCTATCGAGGAAATTGTGTCGGAATCTAGAATAAAATGGGCTTTAAATAGCTTTGGACCATTGAAATCCCCCGGACCTGATGGAATTACTCCGGCGGAGTTACAGGCAGTGGCTGAAAGAATTATCCCCTTGTTGACGGTGATATATAAACGATGTGTAAACTTAGCATATATTCCAGAAAAGTGGAGGGAAACAAAAGTCGTCTTCATACCTAAAGCAGGAAAAGCTTCTCACTCGAGTGCGAAGGATTTCCGACCAATCAGCTTATCCTCATTCCTACTTAAGACCCTGGAGAGGATGATAGACATGTATCTTAGAACTAGCGTGGATTCAAGTTTGCTCTCGAAACGACAGCATGCATACTCGAAGGGCAGGTCTACTGAGACCGCATTGCATGAACTAGTCAGCTTTATTGAAAGCTCACTATCTGTCAAAGAATACACAATCGTGGCGTTCCTAGACATCGAAGGGGCGTTCAATAATGTCCATCCGAGCTCGATATTAAATGGACTGACAACTCTGAATGTTGATCCAGGTATACTTAGGCTGTTAGACGAACTTCTAATAAAGAGACGTATTTCAGCCACACTAGGGCAAGCAAACATACAAAGGTATGTGAACAGAGGCACTCCCCAAGGAGGAGTTCCATCACCTCTTCTTTGGAATGTTGCTATAAACAACCTTCTGGTTTCCCTAGAAAAAGAAAGGATAAAAGTGGTGGCATACGCAGATGATGTGGCGCTAGCAGTCAGGGGAAAATTCCCATTCTCAATCAGAGATATTATACAGAGAGCTCTCCGGATGACTGAGAAATGGGCAAAAGATAATGGTCTTGGTGTAAATCCAGCAAAGACAGAACTAGTCATGTACTGCAAAGATCGCAAAACTCCCACGGTTAGGCCCATTTCCTTAGGGGGTACTGAAATTCCCTTTGGTGAGTGTGCAAAATACCTTGGCGTTATTTTGGACAGGAAGCTGAATTTTAGGCTTAATATTGAAGAGAGGGCGAGAAAAGCCACGGTAGCTTTGTACTCGTGCAAAAAGGCAATAGGGAAAAAGTGGGGACTAAAACCAAAAATTGTGCATTGGCTATACACGGCAGTAGTTAGACCTATAATGCTATATGGTGTTGTAGTCTGGTGGCCGGCACTTCAGAAACCGACTTCTTTGGATAAAGTTCAGCGTATGGCGAGCTTATGTATCTCAGGCGCATTTAGTAAGACAGGAACAGACTCCCTTAATGTCATGCTACATCTATTGCCTTTAGACATTTTGGCCAAACAGTCAGCTGCAACAACGGCTGTGCGGTTGCGCGAGCTATCGCTGTGGTCGGAAAAAATGTACGGTCATAGTTCGGTCCTCGAAATAATGCCAGATGTGCCTAAGGTAGTGGATTATACCCTGGCAAAACCACTTTTCGACAAAAAGTTTGAAACTCTAATTCCCAACAGTGAGGCGTGGTGTACACAGACCCCGGGGAATAAAAGATATATAGATTTCTATACTGATGGCTCCAAATTGGATGGACAAGTTGGGTTCGGAGTATATTCTAATGATCTGGAACTTCGAATAGCGAAAAGATTACTTAATCACTGTAGTGTTTTTCAGGCTGAAATATTAGCAATAAGAGAGGTGGCGAATTGGCTGAGAGGTAATGTTCCAAAAAATGTGGGCATTAATATATAATCAGACAGTCAACCTGCAATAAAATCCTTGGACTCTGTGTTCCTCAACTCGAAAACGGCCATTGACTGCCGCAAATCTCTCAATGAGATGGCTGAGCAGTACAATATTCACCTAATATGGGTGCCTGGCCATAGGAACATACCGGGGAACTGCGAAGCGAATGAGTTGGCAAGGCTAGGGACTACCTTACATATTCCAGGGGAACTGGAATTTGTTGGTATGCCCCTAGCTACCTGCAAGCTCATGCTGCGTGAGAAGGCTGTTATGATGGCAAATGTTCGATGGGAGAATTGCAAGGGTTGTAACGACACCAAGCAAATATGGCCCCATTTCAACTTAAACCGCACACTAGATATGCTAATGTTCTCGAGACGTCAGATATCACTCCTGATATCTGCTATAACGGGTCGCTGCCTGATTGGCGATTTTGAAAAACTATTGGCGCGAAGTACAATGACTATTGTATGAGCTGTCATGATGCGGAGGAAAAAGAATCAATTAAACACCTCTTGTGTGAGTGTCCTGCATTTTGTGTAAAGCGCAAGCAACTTTTAGGAGCATATAGCTTCAGATTACTGGCGGATCTGGAAAACGTTAACTTAAGCAGTCTGCTAATGTTTTTGGAACAATCTGGTTGGTTCAACAAAGAAAAATAATCAAGAAGGTTCTGCGGTTAAAACTAGAAGTGCCCATATGTAATAGGTACTTTTAGTTAATGTGGTATCACAATGGACTGAATAGTCTAAGTGAGCCTGAATCTTAATCGGGCTGCCACTTTAACCTAACCCAACCTAACCTACTTGCGCTCTGAGAGAAAGACAGTGTATGTACTATATTCGACAGCGAATTGCATACATGTAGTGAAAAGTTATTCGATGCAGACCTCTAAAAGATACTTTATATAGAATACAATTGTGAAGCCAATATGAAGTATGTTAATTGTCATATGTACTTATTGTTATTATAAGCAAAGAAATTAGAATAAAATAAATAAATAAATAAAAATAGTAAAAAATTGGCATTACTATTTTTTAAACTCTCTGGTGCTTAATCGGTATGGTGGCGTTAAGTATCCCGATATTAATATCGGAAGGAAGGGGCAATTATTTGTCCATTACAAAAGCATCTAAATATAAAAGAGAATCACAATTATGTTCCGCAAATGACAAAGTTAAGCTGCCATAACTAAGCCAACCTGAATTATGGTGCTGACATTTTAGTTACTGGAAGTTTCATGCCAAGATTTAAAGTACAAGGACAATTATATCAAAAACCAAAATGGTTATCGCTTATGCCTGATGAGGAATATAGAAGTATTGAAATTTCTGGTAATCGTGAATTTACATTACTTTACAAGAGTGTAGAAGTTTTATTATTTTCAAACATAGCCTAAAGAATTATCTAGAATCACTTAGACTTTTTAGGATAGTATCTACAGTTAAATTGCTTCCAAAATACTCCTCTTATCTTTATAAAGCTTTAATAAGAAAGATCACCACCAGATGTGCAATTGGAACAGGATTCTGGAATAAAATATTTTTTCTATTCTTAATAACTAAAATCACTGATTTTGATTTTCTTCTTCAAAATAAAAGAAAAATTTGCGCCCAGGTACGCGGGCCGGGCTTGGAATTTCATCAACGTAAAAAATAAAATTAGTTAAGAAAATGGTTGCAAATTGTTAACTAAAATATAAATTATTCCAATTAAGATTTTAATTAAGACAAAAAAATATTTCCAATGAAAAATACAATTGACATTTTTTTCCTCGGAAATAATTAGTTTATATATTCATACAATTATATTCACAGCCCCTTAAATCACTTTTATATATGAATGTGTCCACAGAGACCTCTTTATGTCAACATTAGTGCTGCTTAGAAATTGAGAACATGAAAAATTGGATATATCGAGAAAACAGTTGTGTGTTTTTATTCTTCCAAACATAGGCTATAATACGGTGGGTTTCAAGTTGGAGATGACAACATATACGTGGAAATGTACACAAGGGGTTTACTTACTGTTGCCGCCGAATTAAGTTTAACGACACATGGTAGAGTGGCCAATCCGCCCTTTTGCACAATAATTCGTGAATTATTTTTTGTGATAAACTGTGATCTGCCGGTATTAAAAAGATTTTGAGGCGAGGAATTTTTTCCCATGTCTGTAAAGAAGAGAGAAGCAAAAAATGTATGTTACAATTATTACTTTCATATTATCGGTCTGTTTTTAGATATTGTTATGTTCATCCTCGATAAATTCGCTTCTGCAACGTATACTCCCAAACACATTTTGTTTCAAGATTATATATTTCAAAACTCTTAAAAATCGCTCCTCTAACATATATCCCAAACATATTTTGCAGGAACGCATCTATTTTTTGACATTTTCTAAAACATTATGATGTTTTGTTTTCTGTGAACATTGGATTTTCCATCGAATCCTATAGTTTTTATAACCATAGCCTCCGATAACCATTCAAAAGTATTTTTTTTTTTAATTTAAATGTTTAAATCGTTTACTTTTAATGTTTCTGTCAACTCCTCTTAATCTCCCTTTTAAGACTAAGATTTATTTAATTTTAATTTTTCACTTTTTGTCTCGACTTGTGTTATTGCCGATGTGAATAAAAAGCACCCACATAATGTGTAAATGAACAATAAAATCCATTAATATTCACTATTGCTTTCGTTATTTGCTATAAAGATCCTTTTTTACGCATTGCTCTATTTTTTAATTTCCTCACGGATGGAATATGTGTTTCATACATTCCGATGTAAACTAAATATATTTCTGGCTGATTTTCTTGACACAATATATGCGAAAATAAAAATGTTTAATACACATATGTTAATATTTTAGAATATATTATGTTTTGGACCTCAATGTTGAGAAAAATACTATATCGTCCCGTCAATAAAACAATAGCGTATACGAATATACGCCATTATTTTTTATTGCAGAATAAGATTCTACATAATCGATTCTAGATCTGGTCAAAATTTGGTAAAATTCTACTTCCACAAAGTTGGTCAAAATGTCAATTGAAAAAATAGAAAAAAAATATTCATATAATCTCATGTGTAGAAAATTTTAATTATGCATAGGTATGTATACAATATTTTTATAATATTAAATTGAACCGACGGGCTTTTTGGGCAGCAAACAAATCAATGACTTCTTCAGTCGGCACATTTATTCGGCGATGAACCGACATTAATGCCAATCATTTGAGTCTACTCTCGCTAGTCGAATTTCTAAGTTACGTCTTTAATCTCTTCCATGGCTGAATAAGGAGGTTGAATCACGATAACAAAAACAACAAATTTCAATACGTTGTTTACAATTTTAAGAAGTCAAAATCAGCTGATAAAAGAATCGTATGGCATTGGTAAAAGTGGCAATTATTTATTCCTTCAATTGTCCTGAAAAAATAATTCAAATCCAGAGAAAAATAAAGGTTCAAATTTAATTGCGTCACCTATGAGTTATTGTGAAGTGGATAATTCATCCGAGGAACGCCGATATGAGACCAAAGTTAATAATGGAAGTCAGTCAAATGGATATTCGCCATCTATTAACAAAAACAGTTTATGATGCAGTTTAAAAACTGATGTGCTTGGTATTTTGGGTCTGGAATATGTTATCAAGATACTCAAGTCATCTTTGAACAATTCTCCAGCTATGCAGTGTCATTTGGAGAGCTGCAATCACCATAAACATATGATTTTGACATCTTAAAATTTGGTCGAAATAAAAAAATTGTAATCATATGGCCCCATGATTTAACCTTCTTGTTCAGCCATGAATCTCTTCATTGTTGAAAATGAACGTTCGGATGAGCACGTAGTAACTGCAGGGATGGAAAATGCAGTACTATAGTACTTTTTTCAAAACTTTTTCACCCCGGTCAGTAACGTAGTACCCCCGCGAATGATTTAGTACCTTTTGTGTAGACATTTTTGAGTCGATATCAGATTTATGGTACAATAGCTTTGACAAAATATTTTAATATTTTGAGAAAGTCTTTATCAACCTTATTTGCTAATAGTCTTTTACAAATATGGCAAAACAGACATGTTCATGTGGGAAGAAAATCTCGATTTTGTAAAAGACATAGTCGAAACAGGATTTTATTGAACTTCAAGAATGTTTTAGTCGAAAAAAGAATGCGATTCTATATTATCGATTTTTTATTTCGGTAGAAAATGTTGTCAACATTTTATTTCTATATAGAATTTTTGCAAAATTTTATTTTTATAGAAAATTTTGTTAAAATTTTATTTCAATTGAAAATTTTGTAAAAATTTTATTTCTATGGGAAATTTTTGCAAAATTTTATTTCTATAGAAAAAATTTTGCAAAATTTTTTTTCTATAGATTTTTTTTGCAAAATTATTTCGGCATAAGCCGGCTATCATACAAAACCTTTTTTCGGAGGGTTCAAGTGATAATTGGTTGATAGTTTTGTTGCAAATAGAGGATGCTGATAAGGAATGTGGTAATTCCGAAACCATCCAACCATCTTGCAGTCTATAGGTCTTTGCCCAAATAAATTTGACAAACATTATTTTCCTCTGTTGGTTAAACTACACTTGTAGTTTAGTCAATGTATGGTTTTAAGCTGCAACAAAAAAACAACAATGCTTAAAGATCAAAACCAACTATAACAAAACAAAACGAATGGAAAATTTTATTTCTATAGAAAATTTTTGCAAAATTTTATTTATATAGGAAATTTTGTTAAAATTTTATTTTCTTTAAAATTCAGTCTCTTGACAATAATATTCAAGTTAAATTTTTGTTGAAATTTAGTAACAAGTACCTTTCCGATCAAAAAAAATAAATGCACGTTTGGAAATATCTCTTTATTGCTTCCATCGCTAAATTAGGCAGGTTTTCGCAGGTTTTGCTCCATTTCATTTACACACGTGTGTTTGGCTGTTTCGTTGTTGTTCTATGGCCAAACAAAGCGAGTCATGTTCACAAAAAGAACAACAAACACACATAAAAAGCAGAAATACATTTTCCAAAAATGAAATTTGTGGTGCGAGAACAAAAACAATTTGTTTTTTTTTCGACCGTCGTTTGACGGACTTTTCAACTAGTATTCTATGATTTGTGCAAGTTTTATAGGTAAGCGTTTTTCAAAATAAAACCTCCAGATTTTCTTCACCATCTTCGATAAGATTTTTTCTATGCAGTTAAAAATATATATTTATTTATATAAAAATATTCATTCATTTCGGGGGGGGTTTGATCCCCCTCACCCCCCCCCCTGAATACGGCCTTGGATGAAACCATTCCAGAGACGGGAGATGGGGAGGCAAGGGCTTTCTTGTCTGAAGAAATGTTCAGTGATTATGTGCGTGGTACGACGGACGAAGAAGATTTCTCCGCAGGATCTTCGGACGAATATGTTGCAGATGCAGATGAGGAGGCAGAATCAGGCGCTGAGTCGAAAGCATATGAATCTGATAAAGTTACTGCTGCAAGGGAAGAGTACCCTGAAGCAGACCAAGACATGGGGAGTCCAATTGCAGACGTCATTAATAACGAGGAGGCTGAGCTCAAGACACCTACTCGCAAGGGGAAGGTAAATCCGTACGGAACGATTTGTGTTATTCATGGTTAGTGTTTAAGTTCGAGTAAAGATTAATTGGACTTAATAGTGTTCGTTAGAATTTGTATACTACTTTTTGGTACATCCCTGCCAGAGTAGAAATGTCATAATTTGAATATTAATTTATCTTGTCAAAAGCCCCGCCTTCCGCCATCTTGGTTGAGAGCATCTCTCACTTTACTTGTTATCGATAAGCCAATTGGTGCGGTTGCAAATTTATCCATATCGTTGGAAATTATAGGTAATATTGTTTACCATTAATTATAATAGAAAACACCTTAATAAAACCTTCTGCTCTTGTTATATATTGAAAATATTAAACTATCGTGTTTTTATTTTTCTCTATATTTCCATACTTTTCGCATTCGGCGAACATTTTGATCCATTCGTACCGGATAATTGGACTTCGGAGTGGAAGAATTGGTTTAACCGGTGTTTTTCTTGGTTTTTGTTATAGACACAGTCCACCTGACCTGGTCATCAATTTCACCTTAAACTCAAACCAATCAGTTCATCATCCTCAACATCTGTTTCATCGTTTTATAAGGTAAGTGCAGTGCATTTTCCCTTATAAAGTGAGTTCGCGGTCGGTGCAACAACAAATATAGTGGTCGTCCGTCCATTTAAAGAAAAAAAAAGGTTGTTTTACAACGCTACGCGATCGGTTTTTATTATAAATATTCCTAAAAGTGGTGTACAAGTTCAGTGATATCAGTGAATATTAGTGTTTTTTTTATTTAAAGTGGTTTATTTGCCTTTATTTGCGTGAAAATATCGTTTTTCATTGTTTTTAAGTAAATTTTCATTTGCCGACGGCAAAACGCATTCAAGGTTTTTGTTTTTGTATTTCCATTTTGACGTCTGTGCAAATAATTTCGGAGAGAAATAACTTAAAGTACATATTTTCACCACTTTCGTACACTAATATTCACTATACACATATATCACTCTCTTTGTTTCGTATATTCACCACTTTTTCGCGTTTTCTGTGCTGAAATTTCATTTATTAATTGTTGTTTCGTTCATTTGCATACATTTGAGAACATACAAAAGCTTTTATTTTGTTTTGTTCTCATCAGTGTTGCGCTCTTAGTCGATTGCTATAGTATAGTGACTAATCGGGCACATCTCGTACTATCGTGTTATCGGATATCGATCATCATTTGAATTCTTAAGGGGGCTATACACTACGTGTAATTCCCACATTAGAATTCAAGTTGAATTCAAAGGTTTGAATATTTCCCGGTTGGAATCGGGGCTTGAATTAAAACTCGGTATATTTTGAAACTTTTACGCTCTCACACTGAGAGAAATTATTCGATCATTCAAATATTTGGTAAATTTTGAATATTTATTGGACAGGTATTTATTATTATTGATTTATTTATACCTTTGTTTATTATTATTATTATTATAATTTTTCTTGTGTCAAGCGTTCGGGGGTAATATTTTGTGCACCCTACATTCAGTATTTTCGGTTTCTGGGAGCGTTTGATCTTTTGTCGGATTTTCGCGAGTTGTGGACTCGAATTAATCTTTGTAACTCGAGATAAAGTGCGTTTTGATATTTGATACGGATTGATTTATTTTGATAGTGAAAATTGTGTTTTTTCGTTTTGGTCGGAATTTGAGTTACTTTTGCGTATTTTGCTATTTTTATTGAACGGAACCTTGTCTGAGTTTGGTAATTTTATTGGCCGTTGCTTCTTGGCTATATTGTAATTTCGTATTTGGTTACATTCTTCAATTTGGTAGTTGAACGTAAAGTTAGAATGTCTGTATCTCCCTTTGATCGCTTTATTCGCGTTTCGGACGCTCTTATTAAATTCCACGCCCATTTTAATGCCATGAAAGATGAGGAGTTAGACGTCTATAGCCTCGAGATTCGAAGTGAGGAATTGGGGAAGTTGTGGACAAAGGTTCAGGATTGCTTTGAGGAATGCGTGGCTAGTTTACAGGGTGCCGGAACAACGCAAACGAGCGATATTGAATCGGTGGACGGGAAATATGACGCGTCCCATCAGGCTTATATGAATTGTTTGTCCGCGATAAATCGAAAATTGGGCCAGTTTCGTCGGTCACGTAGATCATCGATCACTTCGTCTGCGTCTTCGGTCGTTGCAGCATCGAGACGGAGTATCGGGTCTCATAAATCGACTCAAGGATCCGAAGCGATTTTGGCTAATAACGCGACTACTTCGATACCGGCTGATCGGGATGGGCAGTCGCTGCCTAATGGCAAAGCCGGGTTTAGGGGTGAAGTGGCCGTTAGTGGCCCTCCACTTTGTGATATGGTTCACAATTTGGCGTTGCCACCGTGCGATACGGATGTATTTGAGGGCAATTTTCTAGACTGGCCTACATTCCGGGATTTGTTTCAAGCAGTTTATGTTAACAATTCAAGATTAACGGACGTCGAGCGTTTGTGTCATCTTGTGCGGAAGACCAGTGGCGAAGCTAGGGAAATTGTCTCGAAGTTTCCGCTGACACATCGAAGTTTTGCCCTCGCGTGGAAGGCCCTCGTTGATGCATACGACAATAAGCGGGTTCTAGTTCACAATCAACTTAAGTCTCTCTTTGCAATTTCGGCAGTATCGGTAGAGACAAGTGCGGGTTTGAAATCGATTCAACGTGGAATCAATGGCTGTCTTTCGGCATTGAATACGTACGAAGTTTCGACCGATAATTGGGACCAGATACTCGTTTTTATTTGCCTTCAACGTTTGCCGCGGCTCACACAGACTCTTTGGGAGCAGAGTGTTAGGGACAAATCAGCCCTTTCGTCGTGGGCGGATTTAGACGCTTTTTTGTCCGAAAGGGTTCGTACGTTGATGTGTTTGCATGATTTGCGGGAAGACACGTCTTCGAAGCGTTCTCAGGAAAAGAAGGTAAAAGCGCATTTTACCAATGCGTCTTCTTCTAAATCGTCGCGTGCTTCGTCGGAATCTAAGTGCGTTATTTGTCCTAAACATAATCATAGACTTTCGGCTTGCGTTAAATTTGGTAAACTCTCGGTATCGGAACGTTACATAGTGGTAAAACGTAACCGGTTGTGCTTGAATTGCTTAATGAAAGGTCATGAGATGAAGGATTGTCCAAGACAATATTCGTGTGCAAAATGTAATTCGAGACATCATTCGCTATTGCATCGCGATTCTACGCCGTCTAATAGCGCGACTTCGGCGACGGGTTCGACCAACACCTTGTCGAGTTCAGCGGCTAGTTTTCAACCGAGAACTATGCCTTCGGTTGATCAGCCGCAACCTTCTACCTCGTCGGCGTGCCTACCTCGCCAGGCATTTCATACGACGCAAAATAGGGCCGTGCTTTTGGGAACTGCGATGATTAATATCATGCACGATGGGGTTTCATATCCGGCACGCGCTTTGATTGACCCCGCTTCAGAATCTTCGTTTCTGACGGAACGCTTTCGAAATCGGGTGAAACTACCGGTTCACGCGGCTAATGTTACAATTTCGGGGGTAAATAGCGCAATTTCGGCCAAATCGAGTAAAATGTGTAATTTGAAAATCGGATCTCCACTCAACGCGTCGGTTTTGTTGGAAACTATGGCTATAGTGCTCCAATCTATATCCGGGAATTTACCTTCCTTTACGGTGTCGCAGGAAGTTTTGTCTCAGATTCCGGATATTCGCTTAGCTGATCCGAATCTTTTCGTGTCGAGACCGGTCGATATTCTACTAGGCGCTGACTTGTACCCGAGAATACTATTAGAAGGTTGCCGGCAGATTGCGGCTCAATCATTGATAGCACAGAACAGTGTTTTCGGCTGGCTAGTAACGGGTCCGATTTCTACATCGCAAATTCAAACATTTACTACGACTATAGCGGTTGATGAAGAGGAAAATTTAGATAGAACGCTTTTACGGTTTTGGGAGTTGGAGGAAACACCACGTAAAGGGGTTTTGTCCCCCTCCGATAAGTTCTGTGAGGAAAATTACGTTCGGACAACGCGCAGAGATTCGGAAGGTAGATATATAGTTACACTTCCGCTAAAGGAAGAGCTCGGTCCTCGTGGATATTTGGGTGAGTCCCGAACAACGGCTTTGAGGCAATTTTATCGTAATGAATCGTCATTATCGAAAAGGCCGGACGTGAAATCAGTTTATGATAGTGTTGTTAAAGAATATTTGCATTTGGATCACATGAGGCCAGTATCCGCCATTTCTGCAAGTGATACACTTTCGTGTTATCTTCCACATCATCCTGTCATTAACCTCGAGAAGAAGACTTCCAAACTTCGCGTCGTATTTAATGCGTCTAATAAAACGTCCAACGGGAATAGTCTTAAGAAGTTGGCAACCCTCCGATAAAGACGTATCTTTTTGTCGTGTTCTAATTGCTCCGTAGTAAAAATCATTTTTATACGTTCAAAACAAACTGAATTGTACAGAACTTACAAAAAACAACAAAACAATTGCGCCTTGTGTCAAATTTTGTAAAATAAATATGCCTAAAGAAGCAAAAAGACGCAGCATAGTTAATAAAAAGTTGGTCTGTGTACGATGTACGAAAGTGATCAAAGAAGAAACAGACAATTACTTGCAATGTGATGACTGTGAGAAACATTTTCACTCTCAGTGTTCAGGCTTGAGCAAGAGAGAGTTTGAGAGACTCTGCGATGATGAGAGTGAAATCTATAAATGTCAGAAATGCAAAGGAGATGAAGGAGATATTAGAAGTGACTTGTCTTCAATAACATCTGAACTAAGAAAACAAAGAAAACAATTGCAAAAACTCGATCAGCTGGCTGAATCAATAAACTTCATGTCAGCCAAGTTTGATGAAGTGTTTAAAGACGTTGCTGAAAATAAAAAGAAGATAAAGGAACTTGAAAAAGAAAACAAGATGTTAAAGAATGAGTTAAAAAATTATAAATCATGTATGAAAGAAACTAACAACGAGGTCGTGAAGAATAAATGCATAATACGTGGCATGCATACTGACGACGATGTTAATCCCGTAGATGCTGTTTTAAGTCTAACTAAAAGTGTTGGTGTTGTTTTGGAACAACGTTCAATCGATTATGCTTATTATATGAATGGCAAAAGCACTTCCAATAAGAAAAACAAAATAGTAGTTGTGAAATTTACAACGAAACAAGAAAAAGATAAATTGATGATGGCAAAATGTAAACTAAAAGAAATCGAAAATTCGAAGAATGTTTTTATCAACGATTTTAACAGTAAGGAAACAATGAGTTTGCTTTCATATGCCAAATCATTGAAATCAATAGGATTCCAATATATATATGCCAGGAATGGAAATGTATACTGCAGGAAAAATAATATTTCAAAACAAAAGCTTATCAGATGCGAGGAAGACATAGATAAAATGCTTCTCGATGCAACAACTAATAAGCATTGGCAGCGTAGGTCTGTTGTACTTAGCAGAGGAAATAGAGATGTGAATGGTGAAACTTCTAACGACGAGAACGAAGATGACGTTTCTAATGAAGTTAATGGTGATGATGAAAATGATGATGATGCTGTTTATGAATCACCGGCACAGAAATAACTTTTTATTAATATCTTTTTTTCTTCCTTTCCCTCTTGTTAATTTTTTATGATTTATTTAAACAAAACTATTAATATAATGCAAAATCGATATTTTGAAAAATTTTCACTATTTAAAAATTACATTGAAGATTTAAAAGATGATTTTTTTAAAATAGTAAGCATTAATGTTAGAAGTGTTTCATCTATACAAAAATTTAATGAGTTTAAGTCTATTATAAGTAATTTCGGCGAATTGCCGAATTTAATTGCTTTGCAGGAAACGTGGTTTCAGGAGGATTTAACTCAGTTGTATGACATTCAGGGGTATTTTAGCATTCATTGCTGCAGGGGTGACGGCTATGGGGGGACTTCTTTATACATAAGGAATGATTTGCAACATGAAATTAAACATTGCAGGAGCCATAATTTTGTTGAAATGATCGCTGTGTCTTTACACAATTTAAGGATAGATCGGAAACCGTTGACGTTTGTTTCTTATTATAGATCCCAGAAATGTAGATTCGCTGATTTTCTACCAGTAATTGATTCTATTTTATATGATTGCGCTTCTAGCCCAATTATAATGATTGGTGACTCGAACATAGACCTGTTTTCCAGTCCTTCGTTTTTTGATTTGCAGGAAGTAATTGAAAGTTACGATTGCAGAAATGTGCACAATTTGGTGACAAGACCACGTAGCCTAACCTGTATAGACCATGTATTTACTAGTATTCCGAATGTATTTGTTGGTTCAGTAGAATGTTCATTGACAGATCATAATATGATACATTGTATGGTTAAATCCAATGTTCCACGCATGAAGTATGTCGATTATGAAAAGATATTTTGCGATTATGGTAAGGCAAAGGAATTTTTGAATGACATTTTGCCAGATAATCCGGGTTCATTTAGCGCACCTGATCTGGCAGGGAAAGTATCAAAATGTTTAGAGGAGGCAATAGATCATGCAACTGTTAGGATGAAATGTAGAAGGCTGAGGCGTTTTGAACTGACTCCTTGGATAAATAGAAACCTACAGGCTTTAATACAATTAAAGGAAAGACTACTAAGAAGGAGAAGAAAACTGCTAAACAGGGATAATGTTAACAACTTGCTGAGACGTATTAGTAGGGTTATACGATTGGCGAATGAAGTTTGTAGGGATAGATATTATGAGGATAATCTGTCAGAAATTGGGAATGATCCAAAAAGAGGGTGGAGATTTATCAATAAAACGTTAGGTCGGAGTAGTAAACCTGTCGCAAGCCTTAAAGACCCTCTGGGTAGAATCGTCTCGGATGATCAGATTAAGGCGGATATATTCAATAAACATTTTATTGAATCTATCTCAAATTTAAGAAGACTGATAGAATACACCCCTTTGGATAATTTCAACTCACTGCGAACACTTTCTCGCCAGCGTCAACGGTTCATTTTACATAGCATAGACAACAGTGAAGTGATGGATGCTATTGCAAACATGGCAGTTAGTAAGAGTCCTGGATATGATAATGTTTCACCCAAATTCATAAGGGAGTGCAGAGATGAATTGGTGCCAGTGTTTGTCATATTGTTTAATAAGATTATTGCAACATCTGTGTACCCCGATGAATTTAAAATACATAAAATAGTTCCGATTCCAAAAGAGATCAATACGACTGATATTAATAGATATCGTCCGATCGCAATTCTTTCTACTATTGACAAAATACTGGAAAAAATTTTGTGTGATAAGCTTCAATCATATATGGAGGCAAACAGATTCTTATATGAAAAACAATTTGGATTTAGGCGGGGATGTGGCACGGAAGATGCTGTTGTGAATGTGATAAGGACTATTTGCGAGGGCCTAGATGATGGTTACATTGGAGTTGCAGCAATATTTTATGATTTCACGAGGGCATTTGAGCTTGTTGATCATGAAATTTTATTACATAAACTTTCTTATTACGGTGTTCAGGGCAAAGAACTTATGTTGTTTAAAAGTTATTTTTCAAATAGGAGGCAATTTGTTCAAATAAACGATTGTCAAAGTTTTATGGGTGGTGTACAACACGGAGTTCCCCAAGGTAGTAGTTTAGGGCCTTTATTATTCACTATTTATTTAAATGATTTGGCGAATCTTGATCTGACCGGTAGACTCTACATATATGCAGATGATGTATGTCTGTTATATCCTTATAAGAATGACCTAGTTTTGCAGATTCAGATGGAAAGGGACGCATCGCTTGTTTTTGAGTTCTCGAGGCTGAACAAATTGGTTATAAATGCATCAAAGACACGACTTATTAGATTTAGACCAAATATTACCAACTCCAGCGGTAATTTCGCGATAAATTTGAATGGGGAGCGTATTACTGAATCGTATCATGTTAAGTATTTGGGTGTAATTTTACAACGTAATTTGAGTTGGAATCTTCATATAAGTGAGTTGAAGAGGAAAATTGCACCAGCAGTTGGAATATTATATAAGCTGCGCCATAAGTTAAACCAGAAGTCTAAGTTTCTGATATATCATGCTTTAATACAATCTCATCTTAACTATATGGTAGCCAGTTACGCTTATAATAATGCTAATCAAAATCTCAAGGCTTTACAAAGAATGCAGAATAAAGCATTGAAGGCTGTTTTTAATCTTCCACGTAACTTTTCTACATTAACATTATTCAAAGAATTTGCGAGTTCTGTTTTGCCATTAAATGGACTGCATACATACGGGCTTTTAGTCTATGTTTTCAAGTGTGTCAAGGATATTGGAAATCACCCAATATCTTTTACGCAAAATCAAAGTAATGTAAATACGAGAGGTAGAATGAATCTGAGAGTACCCCTTTGTAGACTAGAAAGGACCAAGCAACGAATTGATTTTATTGGAGCAAATGCTTACAATAATCTTCCTCCTGAAATAAAAGCACTTACGAGTATTTCAAGTTTTAAAAGATCATGCAAAAATTATATTCTCGACACAGTTGAAACACTTTTACATTAAATTAAGGTAGTTTAATTGATTTCATAAGTTTTTTAAATTGTGTGAATTACTATTGCAAACTTTTGTACAATCATGAATTTTTGTTAGCCAACTAGCCCAATAATGCCTTGTGGCGCTGGGCCAAAATTGTATGGATATATAGCAAATTGTACAATAAATAAAATAATAATAAAAAAAAAAAAAATAAAAAATATCCTTCACGTAGGTCCCACTTTGCAGCAGGACTTAGTCCTTCTTATTGTGCGATGGCGACTATTTAAATACGTGTTCAACTGCGATATTACACAGATGTATAGGCAGATTCGAGTGGACTCTTCTCATGCTCCGTTGCAGAGAATTGTTTTTAGGGATTCTCCGACAAGGACAGTCCAGGACTATGAACTACAAACGGTGACCTTCGGTGTAAACTGTGCACCATATCTCGCGATACGGACACTGTTACAGTTAGCTGAAGACACTGAGGAGGAGTTTCCACTCGCGGCCGATATATTACGTAAATGTATGTACGTTGATGACGTTTTGACCGGAACTCATGACCTTGAAACTGCGATAATGGCTCGGGATCAATTAATCGCGGCGCTTGCGACGGCTAAATTTGAACTGCGGAAATGGACATCGAATTATAGAGAAATTTTAGATTCACTACCGCCGGAATATTTGGTTGATGCTCAATTGCTGGCATTTGTCGAGGCTAGCAATTCGAAACCATTGGGTGTGAGATGGAATGCTCAATTGGATGCATTCTACTTCGCGGTCGAGCCTATAGCAAAAAGGTGTGGATACACTAAACGGGAAGTGTTGTCGGCTATCGCGAAATTATTCGACCCTGTCGGTTGGTTAAGTCCAGTGATAATTGTGGCAAAGATTATCATGCAGAAGGTTTGGCTTGATCGCGTCGGCTGGGATGAAATACTGCCTTCGGCAACGGCATCCGAGTGGGAAAAATTTGTAGATAGTTATCCGGATGTCAATTCGATAAATATTCCTCGGTGGATTCGTTACACACCGTGCACTTCGGCCGAGCTTCACGTATTTTCAGATGCCTCGGTTAAGGCATACGCGGGGGTAGTATATATTCGAGTTTTGGCCCCGAATGGCGAGATTGTCGTTAATTTGCTATCGTGCAAGACGAAAGTTGCTCCGTTGAAATCGGTTTCTTTGCCTCGTTTGGAGCTTTGCGGCGCTGTTTTACTCGCAAGAACGGTCATTCGAGAAATCGGTATTGATTTTGGTCGAATTTATTGTTGGACGGATTCGACTATTGTACTAGCCTGGTTAAAGAAAACGCCTTCGGCTTGGACAACATTTGTCGCGAATAGGGTATGTCGCATTCAGGAGAACGTCGGTGGTACGAATTGGTATCATGTGAGGTCGGAGGATAATCCTGCTGATCTTGGCAGCCGCGGTGTGTCCCCTTCGGATTTGGCCGCCTCTCGACTTTGGTGGCATGGGCCTCAGTGGCTATCGTGTAGTCAATCGGAATGGCCGGTTCGTGACACTTCCTCTTTTGACACCGACGTAGAAATTCGGTCTGTGAAGGCACATGCTTCTTTCGTTAATTCATACGAGGATGTTCTCGATAGATTTTCTTCTCTGGATAGAGCGCTGCGTGTTATTTCATATGTTATGAGATTCTTTTATCGGACGCATCCCGCTCATAGGCGTGATTGTAGCTATGCGGATCACAGTTTATCATCGTCTGAGATTAGGGCAACTAAAAGTCGCTTGATAGTGCTTGCTCAAAAAATGAATTATGGTAATGAATATAAGGACTTGATGGATAGGTCTTCGTTAGGTACTGGCAGTTCACTTGTTTCTTTGAACCCGTTCCTTGATGAAATGGGTGTAATGCGGATGTATGGTCGTTTGAGCCGCTCGCCTATTCTTTCGTATTCGGAGCGGCACCCTATAATTTTGCCCTACAGCTGTCGATTCACGAAGCTTTTGGTGGAATTTGTTCATTTGATTTCCATTCATGGAGGAAATCAGTTGATGTTGCGTATTCTTCGTATAGAATACTGGATACCTCGGGTGAGGAATCTTACTCGTTCGGTTATACATAGGTGTAAACCATGTCTTTTGGAGAGGAAACGGGTTTGTAGTCAGGTGATGGCTCCTCTTCCTCCGGAAAGAACTGTTCTCGACAGACCTTTTACGACGACTGGCGTAGACTATGCAGGCCCCTTTGAGGTGAAGTCGTTCACCGGACGTTATTGTCGCATAACTAAAGGTTATGTGTGCGTTTTCGTGTGTTTTGCTACTAGGGCGATTCATTTGGAAGCGGTTTCCGACTTGTCGACTGCCGGCTTTCTTGCGGCATTTCATAGGTTTGTTGCTCGTCGGGGTTGTCCTGCGACCATTTTCTCGGACAATGGGACAAATTTTGTCGGTGCGTCGCGTGAGCTTGAACGAAATTTCCGGGATGTAATGAGGGGAAGCAGTGATGTCGTGTCCTCTAAGTTTGCACACCAGGGCCTATCGTGGCGATTTATCCCAGCTGGTGCGCCTCATATGGGAGGCCTTTGGGAAGCTGGGGTGAAGAGTTTTAAGTTGCATTTCAGAAGGCAAATAGGGAATGTTCGTTTCACGTTTGAAGAGTTTTCGACGGTGTTGGCTCGTATTGAGGCTTGTTTGAATTCAAGACCTCTTTGTCCCCAATCGGATAACCCGCAGGAGCTTGACGCTTTGACACCGGGTCATTTTCTTATAGGTGCCCCTCTACTCGCCCCTGCTGAGCCAGTTATAACCGAACAGCCTCTTTCGTTGGTGAATCGGTTTCGTAAGGTACAGGCTCTTGCACAACAGTTTTGTGTACGTTGGAAAGAGGAATATTTGAAGAATCTGCATATGAGATATAAGTGGAAATTTCCTCAGCGCGATGTTATGGTAAATGACCTAGTCGTTATTCGTCATGAACAGCTTCCACCAACTTCTTGGAAATTAGGTCGAGTCGTGTCGGTTCACCCGGGCGTAGATGGTCACATTCGGGTCGCGGATATACGTACGGAGAATGGCGTTGTAAGACGACCTATAGCTAAGTTGGTCTCATTGACCGACACTTCGGCGAACTCTTTGTAATTCGTATATTTTCTCGCAGTATCATGGAAAATACCTCGTGCTTCGCTGACGACTTGGAAAATTTCGAGGTTATTATGGATCAATCGGATGATGATACTGCGTGCCCCCTTGATATGTCGGCGGTCGAACGGGCATTGTTGGAGGAGCCGATGGCGATACCGTCGCCTGCCATTCCGGAGGTTCAGCTATCGCCCCAAGAAATTGAGAGTCCACCTCCGGTAGTTGTGGATGAGCCCGTGGTGGCGCCTGCTGTAGTAGAGGCTACTGATGTTGGTCGAACTCCTGCTCAATTGGTTTGCAGGGTTTGTGGAGGTCGTCACGCATTGCGGCGGTGTCGGAAGTTCCTCTCTCTTTCGATTGAGAAGAGGATACGTATGGTGGTACGACATCGCTATTGCTACAGATGTCTAGCACAGACCCACCAGTCGAAGGATTGTCCTAGCCGGCGTAGGTGCCCCAGTTGCTCCGGGGACCACAATGTTTTGTTACACGCTGCGGCTGTGGCGCCTCGAATTGAACATGGGAGCTCGAGGTCTGCTCAGCGGATTCGTAGTGGGAACCATACGAATCGTCCGTCCGATCTTGCTGTGGCACGGTCATATTCCGATTTTGGCGGCGTCGGAGTTCTGCCTCTGCAGAATGTCGTTACTCTGGCGCCCAGCCTCGTAGTCCGCGTGTCCCCCCATGGTGTGTCCGTTCCGGTCCGTGCAGTAATCGACAACTGCGCGCGCCAAAGCCAAATCTGTCGTTCTATGGTCGAGAACTTAGGGCTACCGGTTACAAATATTGAGGGGGTCCAATTTTGCCGGTTGACAGTATCGTCCGCTTATGATCCAGAGCAGCGACTGACGTTTACTGCTCGTGTGCACGATCTAGGTCGTGTGTTGACCCCCGCCGAAGCCGTGCCAGAACGGATCAAGGAATCCTTTTTGGGATTACCTTTGGCAGATCCGCAATTTTACCGAGTGGGACGGGTTGCGATCGTTTTTGGTCCTGAGGTGTATGGGCGAATCATAACACATAGGGTGTATACGTCGCCCGGTCTCCCGGTGGCTCATTATACAATCTTCGGTTGGGTTCTGTCCGGGTTGTGTAACTGCTAGGGTAAATGCGCGAGAGCCCCCCTTTTGGGTTCTAACGGCCCCCTTTTGGCCATCGTTTATTGTATCTCTTCGCGAGAGCCCCCTTTTTGGGGTTCTAACGGGTCCCCTTTTGACCCATCGATATATTGTCGCGAGAGCCCCCCTTTTGGGTTCTACCAGGTCCCCTTCTGACCTTACGTAATATCTAGTCTTAGGTTGAATTTGAAAAGATAAATGAATTAATAAATTGGATTTATGGTAAATGAACTGAAGGAAACTCACTTTGCACTGCACTTAGCCTCATTTTGTATTTTAAGTTTAGTTTTAGTTACAACATACCTTGATGTTGCATGGCGGCCGGCAATGTTTAAGTTCGAGTAAAGATTAATTGGACTTAATAGTGTTCGTTAGAATTTGTATACTACTTTTTGGTACATCCCTGCCAGAGTAGAAATGTCATAATTTGAATATTAATTTATCTTGTCAAAAGCCCCGCCTTCCGCCATCTTGGTTGAGAGCATCTCTCACTTTACTTGTTATCGATAAGCCAATTGGTGCGGTTGCAAATTTATCCATATCGTTGGAAATTATAGGTAATATTGTTTACCACACTGTTAGAAAAATATGTTTTTCATATGTTCCGATATAAACAAAATGTGTTTCGGGCACAATTTTTAAACACAATATATTTAAGTGCCAACATGTAATGTTCCTAAACTAACACTAAATGTTTGGGACACATATGTTAATATGTTAAAATATATTATGTTTGGGGTATGAATGTTTCATAAAAATAATATGTGTGAATGTAAACATATATAAATTTACAAATTTCGAGCAAACATATATATGTTTACAATTTCTGTGAAACGGTTGTATGTTGTTTCGGAAAACTGCTTTATGATAAGGCCAAAAATTTTATATGCTTAAGTCTAAATATTATTTAATTTGAATATTAGAATGAGTATTCGGAGTAAAGAGAATAGACATTCGGAACCAAGAGCATAGAGATTTGAAAAAAACAGCATGTGTTTTCGCCTTGAGAGGAGAATTTTATGTATGTGGGGACTGTAAATTTTTAATAACCCACATTTCGAAGTTTCATTATAAAAATTTAATATAGTATAAATGTCTAAATTGCAAAAAAAAATTGGTTCGGTCGGAGCAAGAATTGAACCCACGACCCTTTGCATGCAAGGCAGACATGCTAACCACTGCTCCACGTGGCCAACAAATGTATGTTTCTTTTAAATAATGTTATGTTTGCATGGGCTCGTGGGCGCTGCAAAGTATGCTATATAAATGTAACTTGTAACGATAATTGTCTACTGGTGACTATAACTACTACGTAGCCCAGTGGCTAGTGTGTTGGCTTTCAAACTGTATGGGCCTCGGTTCGATTCTCCGCCCAGGCGAAAGGTAAAATTAAAAAAAAAATTATAAAATTGAATAATTTCTTCAACATTATTTGTATTACAGAAAAAGGTGCCAAGAACTAAAAATTTCGTGGAAGTGAAAATTATGTGAGGGAATGATCACAATCTTCTTTGGGGAAAATTCTTCCAAGCATATAATATTTTTGGGCTCAAAATGCTTCCAAACATATAATATGTTCACATAAAACAAACATATTAATATTTCGGCAGTATCCAATAATATATGTGCTTCCTGCAAAATATGTTTGGAACATATGTTAAAGAAGCGATTTTTTTTGAGGGTGCATTAATTATAATAGAAAACACCTTAATAAAACCTTCTGCTCTTGTTATATATTGAAAATATTAAACTATCGTGTTTTTATTTTTCTCTATATTTCCATACTTTTCGCATTCGGCGAACAGTTAGTTTTATACATTTACGGTGAAATTCAATGTTTCATTCGTTTGCTGACATTTGGATCATAAAGACGTAACAAGTGATCAGCTGAGATAAAAAAAAATCTACATTGTGAATAAAATATATTCTGAGAAATTGTAATTTTATTATAATGTCCCAGAAGACGAGGAAAACTTGGGGTAACAACCCGAAATTCAAACAACTCAGACCTGGTGCCACTATCAGTTTCAATAGATTCCAAGAATTCTCTGAAAACGAGGATGAGGAAAGTATCGAGAATGTGGAGATTGCAAAATCAAGAAGTAAGATTCCATCAATTGTAGTGGACAAAAACCACAGCCTGACCCTGATTATGGCTCTTATTGGACAAAAATGTAAGTACAAAAGGATGTCAATTGGAACAAAATTACTTCCAAATACCATTCAGAAGTTTAAAGAAGGCAAGATACTCTTTTTTACGCATCCTATGAGTGATGGTAAAAGTTTTAAACTGGTCTTATATGGTTTGCCTAGATTGAGTTTGGAAACAATAATGGCAGAATTTAAAAATAAATTTAACATTGAACCAATTAGTGTGAAAGAAATCGCCACTCAACGTAGCAGTACGGATTACGCTCTTTATATGATTGAATTCGATAAAAGCCAAGTTAGCAAAAAAAAAAATCAGAAAGATAAGAACATTTTATGATGTCATTATGAGATGGAGAAACCCTTTAAGACAAAAAAGTTGACCAACTCAATGTTCAAAGTGTGCTATGTATGGGCATGGATCTTTAAATTGTCACAGAAAACCAATTTTTTTATTGTGCGGTGGATCTCATAATCACTCCACATGCCAATTAAACAAAACATCATCAAATGGGCCGGTTATTTACAAATGCCACAATTGCATAAGCAAAGGATTAAACAATGCTAATCATAGAGCCTATGACAGAAGTTGCCCATTACGCAACGAATATATAGAAATACGTGCCAAAGTTACTGCAAAGAACAAAACAACCAAAGTAATAAGATCGTATGTACCGGAAGGCTATTATACTGAAACTGGCAATCAACCAAGTTGTAGCAATGGGCTACCAAGTGACCATAGCAGACCGTTCCACACAACAGCACCAACTTATGCAGCAAAAGCCAATTCTGACAATCTCTCGAATGATAGTAATGATATCTCAAATGAAAAAATTTTAGAAATTTATTTTGAAGCCATTGATGCCTTGCAAAAATGTCAAAATAAATATGACAAAATGCGCGTACTAGGTAACATGCTTCGTTATGTCATATAATCAGACAAATATAAATGAACTTCATGTTATTCACGTAAACGCTCAAGGCATAACAAATGTATCTTCTATTTTGGAAATAGAACATTTAGTAAATGAGAAAAAAGTAGACGTAGCACTAATTAACGAAACATTTCTATGTACAAATCATAAATTTAAACTTCGAAATTATACGATAAACAGAGAAGATAGACAGACCCATGGAGGTGGAGTTCTCATAGCAATCAGAAGTTCAATCCCACATCGTCGACTCGCTAAATTTCGAACAGCGACGATTGAAAATGTTTCAATTTTAATACATATAAATAAAAGACCAGTCAGGCTAACATCAGCCTATTGCCCAAGATATACAGGAACTTTTATTAAAGACATAAAAATGTTGACACGACATGGAGAAGACTTTTTTGTTTTTGCAGATCTAAATGCACAACATACGAGTTGGAACTCTTATTCCAATAACACTGCCGGCAAGAAATTATACCAACAACAATTAAAATCAAACATTTTTATACATGCTCCACCTGATTTTACCAGATATACACAGCGCCAAACACCACAACTTACGTCGGTTGTAGATCTGCTTCTTACGAACTCCAGCCTACAATTCTCCCAGCTGGAAACACATCCTCATCTTCTAAAATCAGATCACACACCATTAACGTGTAAAATGTTCGGCTCACTGATTACAAAACCTACCCAAATTCGCCTTTACCATAAAGCTAATTGGAGAACAATACAACATGATGTTACCACTGAAGCCAAAAGCCTAAAAAATGCTATTATAACACCGTTAAATGTCAAAGATATTCTGTCAAAAATAACAAATATTATGCAAATGGCTGATAGTAAAGTACCTATTGCCAAAAAACATATGTGGAATAAAAAACTCTCTCATCTGTCGTTATACCTTATTGAAAAACGCAATCGAATTCGCCGCAAGCTTCAAGGTTAGGTTAGGTTAAAGTGGCAGCCCGATTAAATTTCAGGCTCACTTAGACTATTCAGTCCATTGTGATACCACATTTAACTAAAAGTACCTATTACATATGGGCACTTCTAGTCTTAACCACTGAACCTTCTCTATTATTTACTTTTGTTTAACCAACCAGATTGCTCCAAAAACATTAACAAACTGCTTAAGTTAACGTTTTCCAGGTCAGCCAGTAATCTAAAGCTATATGCTCCTAAAATTCGCTTACGCCTTACACAAAAAGCAGGACACTCACACAAGAGGTGTTTAATTGATTCCTTTTCCTCCACATCATGACAGCTTATACAACAGTCATTATACTTCGCACCTATAGTTTTTGCAATTTCGCCTATCAGGCAGCGACCCGTTATAGCAGATATCAGGAGTGCTATCTGACGCCTTGAGAACACTAGCATATATATATATATATATATATATATATATATATATATATATATATATATATATATATATATATATATATATATATATGTATATACACCCTCATAAAAAATCGCTTCTCTAACATATGTTCCAAACATATTTTGCAGGAAGCATATATATTATTGGATACTGCCGAATATTAATATGTTTGTTTTATGTGAACAAATTGTATGTTTGGAAGCATTTTGAGCCCAAAAATATTATATGCTTGGAAGAATTCTCCCCAAAGAAGATTGTGCTCATTCCCTCACATAATTTTCATTTCCACGTCATTTTTTAGTTCTTGGCACCTTTTTCTGCAATACAAATAATGTTGAAAAAATTATTCAATTTTATAAATTTTTTAAATTTTACTATTCTCCTGGACGGAGAATCGAACCGAGGACCATACCGTTTGTAAGCCATCACACTATCCACTGGGCTACGTAGCTGTTATGGCCATCAATAGACAATTACCGTTATAAGTTATATTTATGTAGCATAGTCTGCAGCGCCCACGAGCCGATGCAAACAAAACATTATTTAACAGAAACATACATTTATTTGCCACGTGGAGCAATGGTTAGCATGTCCGCCTTTCATGCAAAGGGTCGTGGGTTCAATCCCTGCGACCGTACACCAATTTTTTTTTAATTTACACATTTATATTTATACTATATTAAATTTTTATAATGAAACTTCGAAATGTGGGTTATTAAAGATTTACAGTCAGAAACAGTGCTTGATATAAACGAAATGGACTGAGCTTTTGGATAAAATATTATTTTTTTTTTATTGGAAAAATAACAATTTTGTAATAAAAAACTGTTTTTGGTATAAAAGTTTGAAATTTTGGAAGGAATCCAAAAACTCTAACAAAAGAAGAACGTGGAGTCGAGTATAAACATACATAAATAATTTTATAATATACACATAAATTTATTTAGGCGTGAACAGTTTTTTAATAGCATTTAACACCATCTAAAATGTCTTTAATTTTTCTTTAATAATTCATTTTGAAGAAAATAAACTTCTTAAATTGTTTTAGCTGCAAAACTCGAACTTAATGTCCGCTTTTATATTTGAAGGTGTCCGTCAAGTCCTCTTGGACTACTTATTAATAAAGGGGAACTAAACTTTGTTTTTATACATTTTACTGTTTATATTTTCACTGTTTCCTCCATTTTTCATTTTACTGTCCCAACTCTAAAAAGAGTATAATTCCCTTTCGTTATTTTTATGAAGATCCCTTTGTAATTTTCGTATATTTTTCACCGTTTCTTTTTAATTTCCTTTGTCTGAATATTTTTGACTTAGTCCACGTACGTTCCGATTTCTTTTAACGAACAAGAAAAAAATTGTGCCCATAATGACAAAATGATAAACAAAACACATGTCCACACATACATAAAATGCTGCTCTCAAGGCGAAAGCATATGCTGTTTTTTTTTTTTCAAATGTCTATTCTCTTTACTCCGAATACTCATTCTAATATTCAAATTAAATAATATTTAGACTTAAGCATATCAAATTTTTGGCCTTGTCATAAAACAGTTTTCCGAAACAACATACAAGCGGTTTCACACAAGTTGCTCTCTTTTGATTCTCTCGCTGTGTTATGTTGATATCTTTCGTCAACCCTCCCGGTTTCCATCTCTATTTCTTTCTCTATACTATCTCTCTCTGCCGCTCTCTGAATAAAATATCACAACATAAATATGTTTACTCGAAATTTGTAAATGTATATATGTTTACATTCACACATGAAACATTCATGCCAGTTATTTAGAGTTAGTTTAGGAACATTACATGTATCTTTCTAAAAAATTATTTTTTTTTATGTTATACATCGTTTTTATTTTGTTTCTTCATGTATATTTGTATAAATATATTTTTTCCATTAACAATCAACAAAAACTAAAAAATTATCGTAATTTGCAAAACCCTCTCAAAAGAACTTCCATGGAAGTGAAAAAGTCAAACATCGCAGGTTCAAATCCCATCGGGGATGATTATTTTTAGTTATTATTTTTTCACTTTTTTATTGATTTTTCTATTCTGTTTTTGCGACATTTAATTGTCCAAACTTAAATTTTCACTTAAAACGTCTTAATTCCGTACTTTCTAAGATTTGCCAAAAAGGATTGCATCGGAACTGAAAACAAATCGATAGGAGATTCCGGGATGCGCTTTAAAAGAAATGTTTGGTGAACAACTTCCATTTTTTTGCTGGGAAGTAAAATGAAAAATGTCAAAACCGTTAAAAATTAAACAGTAAAACAAAGTTTAGTTCCTCGTTATTAACCCTTTCACTACCGATGTCCACTTAGAAGGACATTCGAAAAAGACACCAAATTCTATTTTCCCACTTAGTTTCGATTTATTTCTCAATGTTATTTTAAAGTAGAGGCTTTAATCTAAATAAGCTATAAATATTGTGCATATAGGGGAGGTCTAAAATACATTTTTATAAACTTCTTTAACAATAAACGAAAAATACGAAAATTTGAGACAATTTTCTACTGTATGTCTCTAGTAAATGTTCATTTATACAAAAACTATAGCTGATACTTTTTCGGGGTCTTTTTTTGTATTTTTTCTCACACTTTGAAATATATTATAGGCCAAATAGCGTTTCTTTTCGTAAAGCCATTTGGTTACAAGAATCAAGAATCAAGTTTTCAGGACAAGCTCATATAGCTCTTGAAGTAATTGAGGTAGGTCTTCAAAATGACAATTTTTGTTCTACATGCTGTTAGTACTAAAACCTAACGATAAAAATAAAACTTTTTATCGTTAAGTTTATTTCGGTAGTGAAAGGGTTAATAAGTAGACCAAGAGGAGTAGACAGACATTTTCAAAAATAAAAATGGGTACTAAGTTCGAGTTTTCCTGCTAAAATGAAAAATAAATCTTTAAAAGCATATATAAACAATTTTGGCAAATTGTATTATAACTTGATGGGGAATGATGCAAAACAACAATTGTTTCCTTTAAAATGAATTATTGAAGAAAAGTAACCGCGTTGGCTTTTTTAGCGCGATAGTGCCGGCCTTAAAGGTAAAAATAAAATTAAGTACAAAATTATTCGTTAGTATGTTAAAAATCAGGGATCCGGAGTGGAGCGAACCCTTTTTTTGTCGAAGCTGAGCGGGTTTGTAAAGTCCGGAGCATTTTCAAAAACAAAAAACTCTCCGCTCCGAAATATTAATAATATTAATTTTAATCAAAAATGTAAACTCGAAAATAAAACTTCTAGGTTCAAAATAATGACCCAACTTTGTAAAAATTTTGCAAAAAAAAATAATTGTGGGGCCCATCTCTTGCGAATGGTATTTTCTCACTAATTTAAAATAACAAATATTTTATATATTTTATTTGTTATTTATTATATTATTCTACTAAATTATTTGTTTACCTATCTCTCCGTATATCATAACAACACGATTCCAACTAAAAAAACAAGCCACGCACAAACATATCGATTACAGATAGATAAAAGAAATATAGGAAAATTTCCTATATTCTAAAAAGTATGTTTCCTTAAGTTTTGAAAGGATTGAATACTTCTTAGTACGAATGAACTAATATATTTTTTATAAAATATATTTGAATATGTTTGCAATCAAAAGGTGGGTACCGTATTGATCTTTTAAAATTATAAATTTTTTTCACTCCTAGTTTTCTTAAAACCAAGAGCGTTATGGGTTTGGTGGAAGATTCACCTTGAAGTTGCGAAGTAGCGTTGGCATTAAATTGCATTTTTGTTTTACTTGCCTGTTTCAGTTTGAACCCAAGTAGAGAGCAGTATATCTATATGATATATAAACTAATGAGCTGAATTATGTAATGGTAAAAAAGTTCTTTCTTTTGTATTTAAAAATATGAAAAATATCCGAAAATTATTTTTGTATTTGATTGGTTCAAATTTTAATAGACGATTTCAATGTGTGGACATTTTGGAAAGGAATTGTTACTAAAATTAAATTACCGAGCTCCTTAATACACTTTTTATGCTACGAGTACAACGAGTACAACGGCAAAAGAAGATTATAAATCTGCAACCTGGAAGTAAGAATTGAAATCGATATTCCATGCAGGTAAAGTGTAACAAAATTAACTTTTAATTGAACAACATTAAATTCGAATTATTATATTTTCTTTCAGAAAAACTAAATAAGCTTACAAGCTGCTGATTTATTGGAAATCTAGGCGCATCTAAATATTAGAAAGAACATGCTGACATCGTTAATATGATAAGGAAGATAATGATTTATATAATTTATTTTTTTTTAAACCTTTAGTTGTTATTGATCATAATTGTATATCTAAGTTATGTTAGAACAAAACACATAAATAACAAAAACCAAATTCTTTAGTCTATAGCATAATTCAAGAAAAATAAAATATTGAAGATTTTTTTATAAGAAACGCATGTTTTCTTTTATTTCAAATAAAACTAAATAAGATATTGGGGGCGCAATATATACATTGAATTTATTGCCCATATCAATTAATAATTTAATTGAATCAATCGCGAAATTAATTAAAATTTTAATTGATTCAATTAAAAATGTGATTGAATTTTATGTCAAAAATCAATCACATTTTTAATTGATTCAATCACACAATTAATTGATTACGTGACAGAATTCAATTAAATTTTTAATTGAAAATCGTGTTGGTTTTCAATCAAAACGGGTGATTGATATTATCATTTTCGTGATTGAAGACATTTCAATTAAAAAATGATTGAATCCGAGATTTTCGTGATTGAAACCAAAAAAAAAATTTGTGTGTAAGGATATTGTATTTATAGACTTAAAACCAATAAAAAACAAACAAACAAAAAAGATTGGGAAATACTATATACAAAAAAATTGCAACAGAAAGAATGTAGGCGTCTGTTTCGAAAAAAATGGTCACAATTCTGTGTTGTTTTTTGTTTGAAATTCTAAATTGTGGAGTTTTCAACTTTTTCTTCCTAAATTTAGAAGAATTTTGTAGGAATTGCAGTTAATAAAAGAAAACAAGGATCGGCGCAAAAACGGACCCTGTAGGTTTAAAATACTGACCCCTCTTTGCATAAGCGTAGGAAGGCCTCTGGGGAGGGGGCTTAGACCCCCCAGAAAAAATTTAGCCCCCCCAGAATTTGAAAACCTATTTACATTTTGATAAAAATTAAACAAGTATATACAACCGCACAAAGTTTCGCTAAAGACTTTCATGCACAATCGAATTACTTGGGTTGTGGTAGCAGTTGCCGATGGCAATGTTTGAAGTCTGATATTTATGAAATAGAGCTGTGATTGAACTTATGGTTTAGTTGAATAACTAAAGGGTGTGAAGTTAAAGTTGTTTTCTAAAGTTGTTTTAGCGAAGACACAAACCACTTTAATTTTTTTTTTTAATTTTCTTTTTTGTTGCGAATTTAAGACTTTTTTGCAACAAATTAAATATATTTTGCTTCATGACACATTTTCTGAACGAAAACGCGTGTATACTTAACATAATTTTGAGCAAAAAGTTATTTAGAGTAATATAAATGAAATTCAAAAAAATATGGAAAGATGTATTTTACATTCATTGGACTTTTTCGGGCATTTCTAGGAAGAGTTAAAAAGCAAAAGTGGGTATAGGGCAATAGCTCGGAGATAGGAGAACTACCCCGCAAAGAGGGCAGAGGCGTAGGTCGTCTAGTTAATGAGATAAAGGGGGGGGGCAAATTCATGTAAGTTCTAATAACTATAAAACCTTTCTGGGACATAGTTTTTAAACAAATTTAACTGATTCTATTAGCTTTAAGGGCGTAGAAGACTATTCTGGAAATTCCATGAGCGTAGCTGGGCTTTAAGTCTGAGGGGGGTCAATTATATTTAGGCCAATTTTGTGGGTCGATTTTCGGGCATTTCTAGGAAGAGTTAAAAGGCAAAAGTGGGTATAGCATATTAGTCCCGAGCTAGGAGAATCCTCTCCCCCAAACGCCAGAGGGGTAGGTCATCTAGTTAACGAGATAAAAGGGGGGACATTAATGTATTTTCTAAGAGCTAAAAACATTGATGGGTCGCAGTTTTAAAAAAAAATTCTATTGAATCTATTAGCTTTAAGGGCGTAGAAGACTATTCTGGAGACTCCATGAGCGTAGCTGGGCTTTAAGTCTGAGGGGCGTCAATTATATTTAGGCCAATTTTCTGGGTCGATTTTCGGGCATTTCTAGGAAGAGTTAAAAGGCAAAAGTGGGTATAGCATGTTAGCCCCGAGCTACGAGAATCATCTCCCCCAAACGCCAGAGGCGTAGGTCATCTAGTTAACGCGATAAGAGGGGGGACATTAATGTATTTTCTAAGAGCTAAAAACATTGATGGGTCGCAGTTTAAAAAAAAATTCTATTGAATCTATTAGCTTTAAGGGCGTAGAAGACTATTCTGGAGACTCCATGAGCGTAGCTGGGCTTTAAGTCTGAGGGGGGTCAATTATATTTAGGCCAATTTTCTGGGTCGATTTTCGGGCATTTCTAGGAAGAGTTAAAAGGCAAAAGTGGGTATAGCATATTAGCCCCGAGCTAGGAGAATCCTCTCCCCCAAACGCCAGAGGGGTAGGTCATCTAGTTAACGAGATAAAAGGGGGGACATTAATGTATTTTCTAAGAGCTAAAAACATTGATGGGTCGCAGTTTAAAAAAAAAATTCTATTGAATCTATTAGCTTTAAGGGCGTAGAAGACTATTCTGGAGACTCCATGAGCGTAGCTGGGCTTTAAGTCTGAGGGGGGTCAATTATATTTAGGCCAATTTTCTGGGTCGATTTTCGGTCATTTCTAGGAAGAGTTAAAAGGCAAAAGTGGGTATAGCATATTAGCCCCGAGCTACGAGAATCATCTCCCCCAAACGCCAGAGGCGTAGGTCATCTAGTTAACGAGATAAAAGGGGGGACATTAATGTATTTTCTAAGAGCTAAAAACATTGATGGGTCGCAGTTTAAAAAAAAATTCTATTGAATCTATTAGCTTTAAGGGCGTAGAAGACTATTCTGGAGACTCCATGAGCGTTGCTGGGCTTTAAGTCTGAGGGGGGTCAATTATATTTAGGCCAATTTTCTGGGTCGATTTTCGGGCATTTCTAGGAAGAGTTAAAAGGCAAAAGTGGGTATAGCATATTAGCCCCGAGCTAGGAGAATCCTCTCCCCCAAACGCCAGAGGCGTAGGTCATCTAGTTAACGAGATAAAAAGGGGGACATTAATGTATTTTCTAACAGCTAAGAATCATTGCTGGGGCATAGTTTTTACAAACTTTTAATTGATTCTATTAGCTTTAAGGGCGTAGAAGACTATTCTGGAGATTCCATGAGCGTAGCTGGGCTTTAAGTCTGAGGGGGGTCAATTAAAATTTTAACTTTTCAACGAAAATTCACAAAAATCAACCAAATTTCGTCGTGATTCGTTGCTGATAGACTAAATGCAATCAAATATGAACAAATTTTGTTAATTATTTTATATTTACGACTTTAAAATAGAGTGAGTTAAAACCCAATTATATGCCTAAACTATTCAAGCCTCTTTTTGGCTATTTCTGATAGACGAGAACGAACCAAAGGGGGTACACGTTGGTAACCCCAACTGTGGAGCGTACCCCACTGAAAATCCCATGGGCGTAGGTCATCTGTGAGAGAAGAAATCAGGGGGGTTCAAGTCAACTTTTATGTCCGTTTTTGAACGCATTATGGATACAATTTCTTTTAAATTTTGAAATAAATAGAAAGTCCCGATTGACAGGAAAGCTACCGTTATATTTCCATAAACGTTGCTTATTTCAATTTTAAAAGGGGGCTAAGTAATTTTATCAAAAATTTCGATATGGATTTTCACCTATTTACAACCCACAACAACGAACTAAAGTGGGTATACGTAGAAAGCTGCACCCTTGGAGCATCCCCCAGTGAAAGCCCCATGGGCGTATCTCATCTGTGATAAGAGAAAAGTCAAGGGGGTAAAAGTACTTTCTGTTACAATTTCAACTATTTTCAACACCGATTTTCACCTATTTACACCCCACGACAACGAACTAAAGTGGGTATACGTAGGTAGCTGCACTCGTGGAACATCCCGCAGTGAACGCCCCATGAGCGTACCTCATCTGTGAACGGAGAAAAGTTAATGGGGGTAAAAGTACTTTTTGTTAGAACATCAACTATTTTCAACACCGATTTTCGCCTATTTAGACTCCACGACAACGAACTAAAGTGGGTATACGTAGGTAGCTGTAACCTTGGAGCATCCCCCAGTGAAAGCCCCATGGGCGTACCTCATCTGTGAACGGAGAAAAGTTAAGGAGCGCTAAAATATTTTTTCAGTACTCTATAGCGGCAAATTTTTTTAACAAAGGTTTCATATGTGTACCAATAATATTCGTGTTCGCTTAGTCATGATTTTATCGAATCTATATATTATTATCCTTGAATCATTTATTTAAAAAAAATTTATATATATATTGTTGAAAGCTTCATATTTCTACTCGATCATTTTTGCTAAAAATGTTCGCGAACAGAACTATTGTCACTAGAGTTCATACACGGTGTAGATGCCAAGTAAGAAGGTGATTATTAAAATTGCGCGCTTTTGATACTGCGTGAAGTTTAATATAATTTTAAGCGTAAAAGACAAAGATGGCAATATAGAGCACCATGCCGCCCTTTTTTGTTTTGTAACATTTCAATATATCCAATGTGCAAAACAAGGACGGAGGTATAATTATAGCATTTTGCCGCCCTTTACCAACCCTACATTTTAATGCGAATGCCAACCCAGTAGAATAAATATACTTTATCTTTCCTAATGAAACTAATATTGTAATATTGTTTATGTAGTTGTTTTGTATAGGACTTCTATTATGATTCAACAAAATTTCATTAGCAAAATAAGGTATGCATTTTTTATGGGCAATGGTAATTTCGCACGACATTCGACAAATCTGTGGCGTCTGAACGGCACATAGTAAATATTTGATTGTCTAAAATTTTGTCTCTTTAAGTTGGCAACACTTTTCACATGAGTGTAACCTAGGGCACAAATATGCAAAGATAATCGAATCCTACTGCAAAACACCAAAAAGCTCAAAAAATATATATTTATTTCAAGTATTCTACATAAAAAGCCAAAAATACAAGTAATTGAATTTTATATGCAGAATTATTAGCACGTGCACAGCGTTATGCGCTTTACATATTATCAGTTATTCCGTACGGAATGTCGGTGTTTGTAAAGAATCTTACAGTTTGTAAAGAATCTTACAGACAAATTGTAAGATTCTTTACAAACACCGACATTCCGTCCGGAATAACTGATAGTCTGTAAAACGCATAAAGCGCATTATACGGAGGCAAACATGTATATGAAGAAGCGTTCATATTAAAAGATTAGTTGTACAACTTTTTTAATTAACATGTGCATTATACCGCGTCCAGATTATAAGTTTATCAGGACGGAATGTTGTTGTACAGAATGACTAAAAAATCGATAAATATTTTGTCAGTTGTTAATGTGATCTACAACAAAAAAACAGGGCTGTGTACACAAATTTTAAACCAGGTAATCGTTTTTAAAAATTGTTATATATGTTCCAAATATTCCTCAAATAAATTGTTTATTATTTACAGACCTTTTAAAACTCTTATGCGCTTTACAGACTATCAGTTATTCCGGACGGAATGTCGGTGTTTGTAAAGAATCTTACAGTGTGTCGGATCGATACGACTTGTCGGCGGTGACTAAATAATCGGTAAATGTGTTATCGATCCCATAAACATGCAGCAGTATCGATTATGCCTTCGGACTTAACTTATAATGTGCACAATATATGGGATATGTTCGACACGAGCACTGTCGTCCGGAATAACTGATAGTCTGAAAAGCGCATTACGCATACAATGATTGTAATAAATTAAATGTTTGCTGCCAAAATATGCTTTTGACAACCCTGTTATTTTCATTAGAGGTGCGTACCAGCCTACGAAATTGAACGCTACCGAAAATTTCGTTAGCATAAATAGCAATGCATTTCTAATGGGAATGAAATTTTTCGCTAGAGGTGCATACCGGCATTAACGCTGTGCGCGTGCTAATAATTCTGCATATAAAATTCAATTACTTGTATTTTTGGCTTTTTATGTAGAATACTTGAAATAAATATATATTTTTTGAGCTTTTTGGTGTTTTGCAGTAGAATTCGATTATCTTTGCATATTTGTGCCCTAGGTTACACTCATGTGAAAAGTGTTGCCAACTTAAAGAGACAAAATTTTAGACAATCAAATATTTACTATGTGCCGTTCAGACGCCACAGATTTGTCGAATGTCGTGCGAAATTACCATTGCCCATAAAAAATGCATACCTTATTTTGCTAATGAAATTTTGTTGAATCATAATAGAAGTCCTATACAAAACAACTACATAAACAATATTACAATATTAGTTTCATTAGGAAAGATAAAGTATATTTATTCTACTGGGTTGGCATTCGCATTAAAATGTAGGGTTGGTAAAGGGCGGCAAAATGCTATAATTATACCTCCGTCCTTGTTTTGCACATTGGATATATTGAAATGTTACAAAACAAAAAAGGGCGGCATGGTGCTCTATATTGCCATCCTTGTCTTTTACGCTTAAAATTATATTAAACTTCACGCAGTATCAAAAGCGCGCAATTTTAATAATCACCTTCTTACTTGGCATCTACACCGTGTATGAACTCTAGTGACAATAGTTCTGTTCGCGAACATTTTTTGCAAAAATGATCGAGTAGAAATATGAAGCTTTCAACAATATATATATAAATTTTTTTTAAATAAATGATTCAAGGATAATAATATATAGATTCGATAAAATCATGACTAAGCGAACACGAATATTATTGGTACACATATGAAACCTTTGTTAAAAAAATTTGCCGCTATAGAGTACTGAAAAAATATTTAAGCGCTCCTTAACTTTTCTCCGTTCACAGATGAGGTACGCCCATGGGGCTTTCACTGGGGGATGCTCCAAGGTTACAGCTACCTACGTATACCCACTTTAGTTCGTTGTCGTGGAGTCTAAATAGGCGAAAATCGGTGTTGAAAATAGTTGATGTTCTAACAAAAAGTACTTTTACCCCCATTAACTTTTCTCCGTTCACAGATGAGGTACGCTCATGGGGCGTTCACTGCGGGATGTTCCACGAGTGCAGCTACCTACGTATACCCACTTTAGTTCGTTGTCGTGGGGTGTAAATAGGTGAAAATCGGTGTTGAAAATAGTTGAAATTGTAACAGAAAGTACTTTTACCCCCTTGACTTTTCTCTTATCACAGATGAGATACGCCCATGGGGCTTTCACTGGGGGATGCTCCAAGGGTGCAGCTTTCTACGTATACCCACTTTAGTTCGTTGTTGTGGGTTGTAAATAGGTGAAAATCCATATCGAAATTTTTGATAAAATTACTTAGCCCCCTTTTAAAATTGAAATAAGCAACGTTTATGGAAATATAACGGTAGCTTTCCTGTCAATCGGGACTTTCTATTTATTTCAAAATTTAAAAGAAATTGTATCCATAATGCGTTCAAAAACGGACATAAAAGTTGACTTGAACCCCCCTGATTTCTTCTCTCACAGATGACCTACGCCCATGGGATTTTCAGTGGGGTACGCTCCACAGTTGGGGTTACCAACGTGTACCCCCTTTGGTTCGTTCTCGTCTATCAGAAATAGCCAAAAAGAGGCTTGAATAGTTTAGGCATATAATTGGGTTTTAACTCACTCTATTTTAAAGTCGTAAATATAAAATAATTAACAAAATTTGTTCATATTTGATTGCATTTAGTCTATCAGCAACGAATCACGACGAAATTTGGTTGATTTTTTGTGAATTTTCGTTGAAAAGTTAAAATTTTAATTGACCCCCCTCAGACTTAAAGCCCAGCTACGCTCATGGAATCTCCAGAATAGTCTTCTACGCCCTTAAAGCTAATAGAATCAATTAAAAGTTTGTAAAAACTATGCCCCAGCAATGATTCTTAGCTGTTAGAAAATACATTAATGTCCCCCTTTTTATCTCGTTAACTAGATGACCTACGCCTCTGGCGTTTGGGGGAGAGGATTCTCCTAGCTCGGGGCTAATATGCTATACCCACTTTTGCCTTTTAACTCTTCCTAGAAATGCCCGAAAATCGACCCAGAAAATTGGCCTAAATATAATTGACCCCCCTCAGACTTAAAGCCCAGCTACGCTCATGGAGTCTCCAGAATAGTCTTCTACGCCCTTAAAGCTAATAGATTCAATAGAATTTTTTTTTTAAACTGCGACCCATCAATGTTTTTAGCTCTTAGAAAATACATTAATGTCCCCCCTCTTATCGCGTTAACTAGATGACCTACGCCTCTGGCGTTTGGGGGAGATGATTCTCGTAGCTCGGGGCTAATATGCTATACCCACTTTTGCCTTTTAACTCTTCCTAGAAATGCCCGAAAATAGACCCAGAAAATTGGCCTAAATATAATTGACCCCCCTCAGACTTAAAGCCCAGCTACGCTCATGGAGTCTCCAGAATAGTCTTCTACGCCCTTAAAGCTAATAGATTCAATAGAATTTTTTTTTAAACTGCGACCCATCAATGTTTTTAGCTCTTAGAAAATACATTAATGTCCCCCCTTTTATCTCGTTAACTAGATGACCTACCCCTCTGGCGTTTGGGGGAGAGGATTCTCCTAGCTCGGGGCTAATATGCTATACCCACTTTTGCCTTTTAACTCTTCCTAGAAATGCCCGAAAATCGACCCAGAAAATTGGCCTAAATATAATTGACCCCCCTCAGACTTAAAGCCCAGCTACGCTCATGGAGTCTCCAGAATAGTCTTCTACGCCCTTAAAGCTAATAGATTCAATAGAATTTTTTTTTAAAACTGCGACCCATCAATGTTTTTAGCTCTTAGAAAATACATTAATGTCCCCCCTTTTATCTCGTTAACTAGATGACCTACCCCTCTGGCGTTTGGGGGAGAGGATTCTCCTAGCTCGGGACTAATATGCTATACCCACTTTTGCCTTTTAACTCTTCCTAGAAATGCCCGAAAATCGACCCACAAAATTGGCCTAAATATAATTGACCCCCCTCAGACTTAAAGCCCAGCTACGCTCATGGAATTTCCAGAATAGTCTTCTACGCCCTTAAAGCTAATAGAATCAGTTAAATTTGTTTAAAAACTATGTCCCAGAAAGGTTTTATAGTTATTAGAACTTACATGAATTTGCCCCCCCTTTATCTCATTAACTAGACGACCTACGCCTCTGCCCTCTTTGCGGGGTAGTTCTCCTATCTCCGAGCTATTGCCCTATACCCACTTTTGCTTTTTAACTCTTCCTAGAAATGCCCGAAAAAGTCCAATGAATGTAAAATACATCTTTCCATATTTTTTTGAATTTCATTTATATTACTCTAAATAACTTTTTGCTCAAAATTATGTTAAGTATACACGCGTTTTCGTTCAGAAAATGTGTCATGAAGCAAAATATATTTAATTTGTTGCAAAAAAGTCTTAAATTCGCAACAAAAAAGAAAATTAAAAAAAAAAATTAAAGTGGTTTGTGTCTTCTCTAAAACAACTTTAGAAAACAACTTTAACTTCACACCCTTGAATAGCTAACAGCCTGTTTCTGTATGTCGAACGAGTTCAATCGATCGACTGAAATGCATAGAAACAGCTGTTTTTTGGTTATAAATTTTAGTAGATCCACAGAGCTCATTCGACATACAGAAACAGGCTGTAAAGCTCCTTTATTATATGTTTAGTCTGGTTTAGTCATCTTAATTAAAAAAAAATAAAAGTAATTGTTATTAAAACTATTCTATCATAAATTAATATCTTAATAATGCTGCAAAAAAGCGTCGCCAAAAAAGAAGTGAAATAGTTCTTTTTGGGCCCGAAAGTGGTGCAAAATTGGCGGAGAAGCGATGAATGTAATAGGAACTCGTCATAGAACGAATGTCCACCGTTTCAACCGCCGTTCTTACGGTGTGATCCGAATTCAGAGTTTTAAATGTGAATTAAAAAATTGTGTGATATTTTCCCAAATAAATAATTTTGATTTATTCGTTTTTTATTTGATTGTTGGTCGACCTTTTGTTAGAATTATATAAATATTTATAAAGACCTCGAGCTTCAAGAAACATTAATTTATAATCATTTTTATATTTTTTATGATTTTTAATGCATTCTAACGATTGTTTGAATATTTTCAAAAATTATCGATTTTTCTATAATGGATTTAGCATTTTTGTGGCAAAATTTGAATAATTTTTACCATTTTACTTGAAAAACTACTTGAAAAAAGAAAACAAAAATTACGCATTAAAATATGAAAAAAAAACTGAAGGAAAAAACTTCCTGTGTAGTTAATATAATTAACTTCATTGTGAGGACATTTTTGGAAGTGCTTTTAAAGTTGTGCCTTTAAAACAAATCCCAATTTTTTGCTGGGAAAAGTGTGGAACTACTTTTAGTTGCTTTATTATATATTATTTTGATGTCTATTTTTGTATTCTTGTTTATGAAGTAAAACAATAATTGAACCTATAAGTTCAGTCTATAAATTTTTAGATAGGGGGCTATAGCCCCCCCTAGGAAAATTGTCTAGCTATGCTAATGCCACTTTGTTAAAATTTTGCAGACAAAAAAATTGTGGGGTCCATATATCGTAAACTATAAAATATATTCGCGCACGCTCGTGACCTCTTTTGAAGTGTTTTACAAGTTCTATCCAGCAAAGAGGGAAAAATTCATCGATTCATAATGGCGAATTTGTCAGCTAAAACAAAATTTGAAACCCCCGAGGTGAACAACTTTCAACCCCCACAGGTCTGCCCGTGGATCAACTACACCCTCAAAAACAATCGCTTCTGTAACATATGCCCCAAACACATTTTGCTTAAAGCATATATATTTTCAGGATTGGTCCAAACAAAATATTGTTTGTATTGTTCAAACATATTATGTTTCAACTTAGGCATACACTGGTAAAAAATATTGTATTAAAAAATTATAATGGCGAATTTGTCAGCTAAAACAAAATTTGATACCCCCGATGTGATCAACTTTCAACCCCTACAGGTCTGCCCGTGGATCAACTACACCCTCAAAAACAATCGCTTCTGTAACATATGCCCCAAACACATTTTGCTTAAATCATATATATTCAGAATTTGTCCAAACAAGATAGTGTTTGTATTGTTCAAACATATTATGTTTCAATTTAGGCATACACTGGTAAAAATATTGTATTAAAAATTTGAGTTCCAAGCATATAACTTTTACACCCAAACATATGAAAAACAATCTTTTTCGTCCGTGTAGGGACTCACAAACTTGCAAACTTAGAGGTAAACACCTTAGCTTTTACACAAAGAAAATTATATTGCCATCTTTAATCGTTCAAAGGTTGCAGAATTGTTTCCAAAAAAGCGATTTGGAACCACTGTGCAACGTCTCATGCGAATAGTATGAATAATAACGTCGTTGACATCAAAACATTTTTTCATAGAAGCTGCAAAGCTTATTCAAAAACCTTTGAATGCTTTCAACATTGGCTCTCATCGTAAAAATGATATTGGTGGATATCTGTTAGTAACGAGGTTTGTATATCTAAAACAGCAAATTTTATAACACTTGAATAAAACTTAAAGACGGTGCTATTAAATTTTGAAAAGAAGAGTATTAAATTATTAAAAATTACCAAAAATGTTTTGCTTTTAATTTTATTAAAGTAACGAGTACCCAAAAGTAATCAAAATTTACAACACTAACATGTACAACGTTTAGGTTTCGATTTACAAACAGCGTTGCCACTACCCAATTTTATTTTGGACCAAAATTTTTCCACAATCGGACCAAAATTCCCTCCAGCGGACCAAATTTCCAACTTCGAAGAAAAATGCGTTAAACAGTATTTTGTTCTTGCACATAGTGATTTTATTATAAAAGTAAAGTAAATCAGAAAGGACTGATATAATTTAGCGCTTCACATCAAAACATCGACTTTTCAACTTTTTTTTAATTTAAAAAAATTTACTTTTTGAAAGGTCGAATTTTAAAGTCAATTTTGGTTGATATCAACGCGAAATATTCGATTTTCTGTGATTGAAATGATATATAATTCCACACTGAAACAAAAGCAACGATTTTGATTGGGGTATTGATTCCAAGCCAAAGAATCAGAGAATAGAAGTGACGAGAAATTTACGTCACAATTCTCTTTTAAATTTGAGTTTTGTGTACTTGATTCTAGGAAACAAATTTGAATATATCAATTTGTTTTTCTTCGTGTGCTATCAAAGTCCATTGGAAACGTCTGAACGACTACTTAAATTTCCAAGTTCAGACTCGACTACAACTGAAAATTATTATATGTTTCAAGTAAAAAACAACTTTAAAATAAAGTTTTAACAAATATCTCCTGTTTTTAAACGCTTTGTAGTTTTAGAGTCGAGATGCAAAAAGTCAACAATATGTTCTTAAAGACGATTTCATTAATTTTGAAATTTTTTTCAGAATTATTAAGGCCATTTTGACTTTACTAAAACGAAATTTTCTTTCATTTCTTAACTATAAGGACAAACCGACTTCATTGAAAAGTTTATAGTCGTTTATACAAGGGAAAATTTTTATTTTAGAGAAATACGTCTTCTATGCCAAGCAAAATTCGCATTCGTATTTTAAGCATATGAAATCTTTGACCTCACGTCAATATTTTTTCAGTGTGAAATCGGTATTAGCCTATATTTTAAGCTTTTTATCTTTAGTCACTGCACATAAACTATTGTGATAGAAATGTTAAATTCTAGGAAAAAATTATAAATTTGACCAAATTTGTGAAAATTCCGTTTGATCCGACCATCGGACCAAATTTAAAAATTAGAAATCGTTTGAACCACTTTGGTCCGATCGGACCAAAACGGCAACGCTGTTTACAAATAACAGTTGCCCTTCACCTAGAGAAGGAATATGATCACTTCAAATGTATTTCAAGAGCAAAATGTTATTTTTGGACGGGGAACATACAACATGTTTGTCGCAACCATACTAATTTCTCGGAATTTATATATCTGATTTCGGCACCCATCTTTATGGTTACGGAGAAAACAAAAATGTCCAAAACTACCATTTTGCTTTTGAAGCATATTTGAGGTGATCATGTTGCTTTCGGTGTGCCAGGCAGAATGACTACGCTTGTGGAAAAGAAATTTATTTGCTAACAATATACACCTTATATATTCCAATGGGTCTAGAATAGTCTGTATGAATGTATGTGCCAGTGATAAAGCTGTTATGGTGGCGAATTCCAAATGGGAGAAATGCAAGGATTGTTATGAAACCGAGTTAAATCGGCCCCATCTGAATTTAATAATCAAGCATGATGTGCCAATATTCTCAAAACGTCCAATGTTATAACTCCTGTTACCTCTATATAATCAACCCATGTTCAAAATAAATATCTTTGAACATGAATGCGATAACGGCGACGATCAGTTGGTCTGATGCACAGGCAGTTTAGTTTGTAAGTGTATATAAGGAAGAATATTTTTGTAAATAAATTACACACAAAAAAATAAAATATGAATTTGGACATAAATGTGCACATTTTTGAAAATTTATGGACACTTTCATGATATAGATGTACGTTTACGTAATTTTTTTATTCGTAAATACTTGTTATTATTTTTAATAATGCGCATGTATTATTTCATAATATTAATGAAACTTTACATAAATATCCAAAAATACTGGTTTTCTCTAAGCATGAGAGAGCCACAATATAGAGTTACTCTCATATGTATACAATACAAGCATATAATACAAGAGAAAAAACCAAACATAACGTTCTTGGAGGCAACACGTGGCTTTGCTGTGTTTGGTATTTTCAGTTCAGTTTGAGTCGCCGTTGGATTTCGAAGATTATTTATTGCTGAAAAAGGTTGGCGAAATAAAACAGTTTTATTAGTTAACTGGAAGCATTGGTCCTCATATTTATAAGTAATAAAAAATATTATAAAATGTTTTCATTTTTTTTAACTCGCAGAACTTTAATGCGGTTTTTAATAAATGGGTTCATATATTTTGACCAATTATGCAGGCATTAGGAACTAGGGAAAAAATCGAAAAGAAAAAATACATTTAATGCACGACGTTTTTAGTATATATTACGTAAAAATACATATTTTTCAATGTCGTAAATTATGGATACTTCATTTATAATATTAAAAATTTCATTAATATTATGTATACATTTGTAGTCAACGAAAACCTGTATTTTTTAATTTATGAACTTTTTTCATACAATTTGTGAAATCCGTGTTTGGAAAATGTTTGGAAACACTATTCATAAAATAAATGAATTATTTTTTTGTGTGTGGATTAGACAGCAAGAAGACAAACAACAACAAATAATGGAACAGATGATGCAGATGCTGCAGGAAAAGAAGAAAGAAGAACTTGTGGGAGAAAGGGAGCTCACAGCGGTCAAAGGAGCGGTGATAGTTCCCACACAAGGAATTAATAAGAAGAATGCGTTGCTGTATCAATTCCGAAAGAGGAAAACAAAACTGCCCGATGACATGGAGGTAGAGACCTTTGGAGTTTCTAAATCCGCATTGGAAAATAGGAAGGCTACGTGGGAGAAACAATTCTATGACATAAAGAAGCTGTATTTAAAACTGCATAGAGTACGGGATGGAAGAAGTGGTTGAAGAATTGGACGATGAACGAAAAAATAAAAACCATAATAGAGAGCTTCAATGAAAAAATAGCTCCTCATTTGGGAGTAATGTGTGAACCTGTGAGATCAACAGTGGGACCCGTGAGCCCGACTATGATGGACGTCTATACTTTGGAGCTCGCAGCAAGATGACAGCGCAAATCCTATGCTCCAAACCTTTGAGCAGTGTTGGTTGTTTGACAACAAAGCAGACGTCAGTAGTTGACACTACGGTCAATCTGCTAAAAATAGCAACAGATTATTCCACTTCACACTTTATGGAAGTAAAGTATAGATTTGGAAACATTGTTACCACAATGATTATGTAAAGATTATTCCTAAGTTAGGTTATTCTTAAATAATACGTTAATGATCATAAATTTATATAACTCAAACACTAGAATCTAATTATATAATACAGTCCACTAACTTAAGAATATAGCTCGGCAGAATGTTGGTAGATCTGGGCACTTAGCATTTATTTTTATTATCCTAGTATTAAAACTTCTCAAAATCTCATTTTATAACAATGCTCAAAAAGAGGCAATATTAGACATTATTTGCTCCGGCCGGCAGAATATTCAAAATAAATATCTTTTGAACATGAATGCGATAAAGGCGAAAATAAAAATATCTTAGAATTGGTCCCTATCACTACACACAAAATTTTTTTTTTTATTTCAATCAGGAAAATCGCGGATTCAATCATTTTTTAATTGAAATGTCTTCAATCACGAAAATGATAGTATTATTCACCCATTTTGATTGAAAACCAACACGATTTTCAATTAAAAATTTAATTGACTTTTGTCACGGAATCAATTAATTGTGCGATTGAATCAATTAAAAACGTGATTGATTTTTAACATAAAATTCAATCACAGTTTTAATTGAATCAATTAAAATCTTAATTAATTTCGCGACAAAAATCTATTTGATTCATTCAATTAAATAATTAATTGAAATTGGCTATAAATTTCAATCAAAAAATTTATATATTGCGACCCCAAAATCGTATTTAGTTTTATTTGAAATAAAAGAAAATATGTGTTTCTTATAAAACATATTTAATATATTATTATTTTTTGAATTATGCAATAGACAAGTAGATTTGGTTCTTGTCATTTGTGTTTTGTTCTAACATAACTTACAAATTCAATTATTATCAATAACAACTATAGGGTGAAAAAATAAATTATATAAATCATTATCTTCCTTATAATAATAACCATGTCAGCATGTTCCTTCTAATATGTAGATGCGCCTAGATTTCCAATAAATCAGCAGCCTGTAAGCTAAATTAGGTTTTCTGAAAGTAAACAGAATAATTCGAATTTAATTTTATTCAATTAAAAGTTAATTTTGTTAAACATCACCTGCATAGAATATCAAGTTCAATTCTTAGTTCCAGGTTGCAGATTTATAATCTTCTTTTGCAGTCGTTTAGCATAAAAAGGTGTATTAAGGAGCTCAGTAATTTAATATTAGTAACAATTCCTTTCCAAAATATCCACACATTGAAATCGTCTATTAAAATTTGAACCAATCAAAGACAAAAATAATGGGAAAGCAATGTTATATTTGATATTATATTGAATATAAATGGAAAATACATATTTTTATTATTTTCGTATATTTTTCATATTTTTAAATCCAAAAGAAAGAACTTTTTTACCATTACATAATTCAGCTCATTAGTTTATATACCAGATATACTGCTCTCTACTTGGGTTCAAACTGAAAAAGGCAGGTAAAACAAAAATGCAATTTAATGCCAACGCCACTTCGCAACTTCAAGGTGAATCTTCCAACAAACCCATACCGCTCTTGGTTTTAAGAAAACTAGGAGTGAAAAAAATTATAATTTTAAAAGATCAATACGGTACCCACTTTTTTATTGCAAACATATTCTTATATATTTGATAAAATGATGGAGTTGATGGGATTGATTGGTCAATTTCACGAAATAAAATTGGTCACTAAAAGAAATGAATAAAAAATATATTATTTTAGTCCGTTTAATGTAAACAGGCTTCAATGGAAAACGGTATTCACATTTCACAATTTCTTACCTTTAATAAACGTAGATTGTTTTCCATTTTTACAATACCACAAAACACAAACACAGGTAATTTCAAATGCGTTCTCTCATATATTTTTTTCAAACCTTTACCACGTGGCCGTTTGTTGTTGCACACTTTATTTATTTCAACCCTTTGCTATGATTTGTTGTTGCGTTCAAAATATTTATGCACACATTTTGAATGCAGCAGACAGAATGTCGCCAGTCATGTTTTTCAATTTACGCGAAAAACAAAAACCCAACCGTTCGTTACGAGTTACTTCCACAGACTGATCTCTTACGTCCCAAATATGTGTAAAATAAACTCACCTGAATAAGCACCAATAAAAACAAAAGCAATTATAAGTAGTAGTCCTCGCAGAATTTGCCGTTGTTGTAAAATAGAATGCATCATTTAATTGACTATTGTCTTCTTAGCATATGGTACAGTTTAGCACCATTGAAATCCGCTTTAAATTTACATCCTGTAAGTATGAAGAACACAACCATTATTAATATCGCAACGCTAGTAGATATTAAAAATAAAAACAAATAAAAATATATATTCAGTACACTCGCGGTAACATAAACTAATTAAAACCAAGAGAGTTCAGGTTAGCGAAAATATTCACGTTAGCGAACTAGCGTGATAGTCTTTTATTTTTGTTATTATCATTAGCGTAGGTAGACAATTTTCCTAAGGGGGGGGTCTATAGCCCCCCTAGAAAAAAATTAATAGACTGGAGTTATAGGTTCAATTAATGTTAAAAATGAAAAAAAAAAATCAGACTTCAACATAACTCGACAATAATTTATAAAAAAGCAACTAAAAGTAGTTCCACACTATTTCCCAGCAAAAAAATTTAAATTCAAGTTTTTATAACTCATTTTTTTCGTATTTTTAATGGGTAATTTTTTAATAGGTTAAAAAAGAGTAAGAGTTTATAAAACGGTAAAAATTTTTAAAATTTTACCGCAAATGTGCTAAATGCATTCTAGAAAATTTTAATACTTTAATAATTTTTGAAAATTTTCGACGTCAAATGTTTCAGACAAGCGTCATAATGCATTAAAAATCATAAAAAATTTTATTCGGGAAAATATCACAAAATTTTTTAATTAACCTTATAATGAAGAAATTAACTTACAATTTAGAAGACAGTGTTAAGAAATAAAATTATATATTGCTATCGGACGACGGCTACCATAATGCAAAGTCGTTAATAGGTTTTTAAATTCTAGGGGGGCTGACATTTTTCTGGGGGGTCTAGCTCCCTCCCCAGAGGCCTTCCTACGCTTATGGTTATTAGTAATATTAAAAACATAATTTAATTTCATGGGTATGGAATTACACACATTTTACACCTACGCACTCAAACAAAACTGATTCTCTAACATAACATATGTTCAAACATATTTTGCAGGAAGCACATATATTAAACATTATTATGTTTGTTTTATGTGAACATATTATATGTTTGAATGCATTTTGAGCCCAAAAATATGACAGTAATCCCACGATTTACGTCGTGGTTGTTGTTGTAGCCCCTGGGAATATAGTATAGAAAAAAAAGAGACAAGACAAACAAAGGATAGACAATTACAAACATATACAGGGATTAGACATTTAAGCATCCACATCCAGTTCAAGTAAGCAAGCTGCCTCAACTGGATGTGTCCAAAGTGAAGCAGGTGTCAGGTCCGTCGGCCTAGCTGGACATTCGAAGAGGTGCCTCGTGATATGAGGCGAATGTCCACAATTCGGGCAAACATCCTGAATTGCCGGGTTCAGAATGGAGAGGTAAATATTCAGGTACCTAGAGATCCCGGATCTTAGCTGGGATAGCACCGATCTGGTTTCTCTAGGAAGCCGTCTCTCGTCTTCATTGATCGGCGGTGGCCTACCTCCCAGTACAACACTGCACTGGTAGGAGTTGATCGCATTCTGAACCGCTGCCGTGTGCACTGCCCTCAATGCCGTCCTTATTCCCTCATCACTGTCATCGCCGATCACATGTTCTATAGACTGCAAATCCTTCCTAAAATCGAACCGAATGGGTCTACCCCTCTCGGTCGTTGCCCTCCTGGAGGTGGCATGGTTTGGGTGGTTTACACTTCTGCACTTTATCAGGTGCTGTTGGGTGAGGAGGTTGCAGTGTTGCCTCACCGATTTTGGACTCATGATGCAGATGCTGTTCCGGGGTCTTGGAGTGACATCCAGTCGCAATCCGCAACGCAGTATTTTGCACCGTCTGGAGATTTCTCCATTGGGTCTCGCTAATACTTGGAGTCCAAACAGGGGCTGCATAATCGATAAGGGGACGACCAATAGACTCGTAGGTCTTTTGTATCGTCTCTTTATCTTTCCCCCAGGTGCTACCAGCCAATGCCTTCAGGATCTTGTTTCTGCTCCCAACCTTCTTAGCTACCATTTCCGCATGTTTACCAAAGAGGAACAGGCTATCAAACGTCACACCAAGAACCTTGGGGTTCTTGGAAGTGGGGATACTCTGGCCACGAATGTGGATATCGAGTTCCATGTTCACCTCTTTAGTCCACGATGTGAAAATGGTCGCCGTAGATTTGGGGGCAGAAAGTTTCAGATTCCTGTCGACAAAGAAATCCCTAAGTGCAGGTAAGTAGTCATTTATCCTCACCTCAAGCTCCCTTATGTCCCTACCTGTAGTCACTATGGAACAGTCGTCCGCATAGGTTATCAGGAGGACATCTGGTGGTGGTTGGGGAGCTCCAGCCACATAAAAATTGAAGAGGAGGGGGGACAATACATTGCCTTGAGGTACGCCCTGTTTATTCCTCCTGGGCGTTGATCTTTTTCCTCTAAATTCCACATAGGACTGTCTGCCAGCCATGTAGTTCGCCAACCATCTCTTAAGATTATTGGGAAGGGTGGTTCCCAGAATATCTCCCAAGAGCGTGGTGTGGTTCACCGTATCAAACGCTTTAGACAAGTCCAGTGCCACGAGAATCGAACGTTTATGCGGCCTCTTACTGTTTAGTCCCTCTGCAATGTTGGCTGTTAATTCGCACAAAGCAGTGGTTGTACTCCTGCCCGAGCGGAAACCATGCTGATGTTCTGCCAACATTAGGTGTTCTGAAAAGCAGGGCAGTAAAATAGCTTCCAGAATCTTCGTTACGGGGGACAAAAGAGTAATTGGTCGATACGAGTCTCCAAGGTGTGCCTGTTTTCCTGGTTTCAGAACAGGAACAACCTTCCCTATTTTCCAGATGTCCGGTATTTCGAGGGTGTTGAGACAGGTATTGGAGATGTGGGTCAGATATCTAACACCATTCTCTCCAATGTGTTTCAGCATCCTCGTAGCAGACCATCTGGACCAATCGCTGTGGAGCTCTTGGCGGCCTTTATCGCCCGGAGAACATTCTCCTGACTGATGACCATAGGGGGGCTGTCCTGTCTGAGGGCACGGAAGACTCGCCTTTGCTTCCTGCTTGCACGATCAACTGTTTGGGGGTGCTCGACAAATTGTCTGCAGAAAGCATTCGCTGCACGCGTGTCGTCTTTCGGAGTCTGCCCCCAAACGATATGGAAATGTTATCCCTACGTTTGGGGTTCGAGAGGTTCCTGATCGTAGACCACAGCCGTTTGGATCCGAGATCAGACTCCTCCAAATGCTTGTGCCACTTTTCCCGCTTATGGGTGGCAACAAGTCGGTCGATCTCCTTAGCGAGACTCGGGATCCTGGGGTCAGCTGGGTCTATTCTCCGGATCTCGTCCCTCTTATCTGCCAACCTTGATGCTTCCATGGGGAAATTCCGACGGATGTCGGGGATCCGGCCCGCTGGTATGCATCTTTTACACGCCCTCTTCAAGACATCCCTGAAGAATTTCTCTCCAGCCGGCGCTGACGTTGGCAGGGGGCAGTGGCAAACTCGTACTCGGTTAGCGAGGTAAAAAGCTCCCAATTAGCTTTACCAAAGTTCATAAACGTTATCTACTCTGGAATTACGTTGTCAGTCCCTAAGTCAATAGACACTGTGATCGGGAGGTGGTCGGAGTTCATGGCTATGTCCACATGCCATGAGGTCTGTGCCACGAGGTCAGAGCTAACCATGGTGATGTCAGGGGAGCTTCGGCATGTGGCCGTTATGCGAGTCGGGTGGTTTTCGTTTCGTCCGTGATTTCAGTGATCTTCCTTGTCAGTCCATTGCAATTCCACTGTAGGATCTTGAGACCACTCAACAGGTTCCCAGAAGTGGACGGGAC